>NC_057811.1:210603225-210730629 GCF_018294505.1 Triticum aestivum | reverse complement strand
CACATGCGGAGGCGAGTCCGTCACATCCGTGACCCCACTATCTATCTTAAGGGTGTGGCCCTGGGGTGCGTGAGCTGGGGGTGGAAACAGAATAACCGCATTGCTTCCTGTCAAAACCTAGCGCGAAGCAATGCGGTAGCGTGAGGCCGAGCAGGGGGGAGATGGGGTCGGGACCCCCCCTCCCCTCCTCCTGCGAGGCCGAGACAGGAACGAGCCGGAGCAGGTGACGACGCGGCGTGCCGCGTCGTCGCATGCGGAGGTGAGTCCGTCACATCCGTGACCCCACTATCTATCTTAGGGGTGTGGCTCTGGGGTGCGTGCAGTGGGGGTGGAAACAGAATAACCGCATTGCATGCTCTCAAAACCTAGCGTGCAACAATGTGGTAGCACGAGGCCGAGCAGAGATGGGAGGGTGGTCGGGACCCCCCTTGTCGGTGTCAAAACCGGCGGATCTCGGGTAGGGGGTCCCGAACTGTGCGTCTAAGGCGGATGGTAACAGGAGGCGGGGGACACGATGTTTACCCAGGTTCGGGCCCTCTCGATGGAGGTAATACCCTACTTCCTACTTGATTGATCTTGATGATATGAGTATTACAAGAGTTGATCTACCACGAGATCGTAGAGGCTAAACCCTAGAAGCTAGCCTATGGTATGATTGTTGTTGTCCTACGGACTAAACCCTCCTGTTTATATAGACACCGGAGGGGGCTAGGGTTACACAGAGTCGGTTACAAGGGAGGAGATCTACATATCCGTATTGCCAAGCTTTCCTTCCACGCCAAGGAGAGTCCCATCCGGACACGGGACGAAGTCTTCAATCTTGTATCTTCATTGTCCAATAGTCCTGCTAAAGTATATAGTCCGGCTGTCCGAGGACCCCCTAATCCAGGACTCCCTCAGTAGACCTTGAACTAGGCTTCAATGACGATGAGTCCGGCGCACAAATTGTCTTCGGCATTGCAAGGCGGGTTCCTCCTCCGAATATTCCGTAGAAGATTTTGAACACAAGGATAGTGTTCGGCTCTGCAAAACAAATTCCACATACCACCATAGCGAGAATAATATTTCCACAAATCTAATCTGCTGGCAACTTTTCATAATGTGACATCACACCACGGTCTGGTCATTATCCGAACCATTTCTCCCAGCCTGCCACTGCACGTTTCGCGAGGCGGTTTTATTCGCACGTCTTGTCGAAGCAGAGATCGTGTCCCCCTTATCACGAGATTCTTATCAATACGGGTATGGGTAACCCAATCGTGCCTGTTGGTATGAATCCTGGATTTTAGGCAAGTTCCAAACGGCCACGCGGAGGACGGTTGATATTCACCCTCTTTATAAAGAGGCCAAGGCCTGCCCTCTTCTTCTCGCACTCAATCGAATCCTTCCCCCACCTTGAGCTCCAACACCCAAGGCTCGGGCTAGGCACTTCAGACCTTCAATCATGTCCTGATCCCACCTTCAAGTTCGGTGGATGCCCTCCTCCGTTAAAGAGGAGGACATCAAGAAGCTAAGAGAAGCCAGGTATCTGACCGCCGAAATCTCGCACATGCTGCCTGCTCGAGGGCAGGTAGTCCCCACTCCCGAGCCCAACGAGAGTGTCGTATTCGTCTCCCACTTCCTCCGAGGGCTAGGCTTTAGTCTAGATCCCTTTGTTAGAGGGCTCATGTTCTATTACGGGCTTGATTTCCATGATCTGGCCCCGGATTCCATCCTTCACATGTCGTCGTTCATTGTCATGTGTGAGGCCTTCCTCCACGTCACCCCACACTTCGGCTTATGGCTTAAGACCTTTAATGTGAAGCCGAAGATGATTAATGGGCGACACGTAGAGTGCGGAGGTGCCATAATAAGAAAAGGCGCCGATGTTCCATGGCCAAAGGGTTCCTTCCCGGAGGTGTCCAGCTTATGGCAACGGGAGTGGTTTTACATCACAGCTCCCCGAGGTACTAAGTGGGTAGCCGCCCCTGCCTTCCGCTCGGGCCCCCCGCCACAACTGGCATCATTAGTCAACAAGGGGCTGGACTGGGGGCCAGTAAATGATGTGCCGACATTGCAGAGTCGCATCCGAGATCTCCTCGAGAGGGATGTCAGCCTTGTCAAGGTAATGCAAGTCATGCTAGTTCGTCGAGTCCTGCCCTGCAAACGTCGACCTCTCCGTATGTGGGAGTTCAACCCGGAAGGCCCGCGAACTATTCAGCAATTCTTCGGCATGACGCATGAAGAGATGTATGGATTGTACTTTGGATCACGAATAAAGTTTCCGGACATCAACGAGGATGTTGGTCTGAGCTGCAACCGTCCAGATACCCAAGTAAGTGGTCCTTCGGCCGAACATGATGTCTCTTTATTTATCACAACATCATTCTGAAAAGTCGCTCTTTGAGCAGGACTGGGTAAAAAAGGCGAAGATGATCAGGTGTTCGGCCCCCCTTCCCGAAGGCTCAACAGATCTAGTACTGGCCAGAATGCTTGAGCTCGTGCCTTATCAAGCGCCCTCAGGCGAAGATAAAGGGGGGAATAAAGAAGCCGAAAGCGGGCCTCACTCATTACTCATCCAGACCAGGGGAATTAGTGCCTCCGCGAAGGAGGATAACCGGGGAGAAGAATCTAAAATTCCCTCTTCCCAGGGAAGGAAGAGGACCGCCTTTGAAGACTTGGAAACAATGGTTTCCAAATGAGGGAAGAAATCTCCGCCAGAGGGTCCTACCCCGGAGGGTATCCTTACCGCACAGTGCCCGCAAGGGGATCAGCCCCCCACCGAGCTGTAAGCAGACAAAAGTATTATAGTAAACATATCCTACTTTATTTCCGAGTACAATAACCGAGACGTATGTCCTGTAGTTCGGATCGTAGCCCTTCTCGACAGAGTTCGTCATCCGGGGATCTTCTTCCGGAGATGATGGAGAGCGAAACACCTCCCCATGCCTCCCCGCCTCATGAGGCGGGCGACCTTGAGGTGTTGTCACGAAGGGTTTCTCCTGATCCGCCAAGGCCAGAAGGTAACCCTTCGGCCACCCGGAGTCTGGAGTATTCGGCTCCTAAGGGGAGCGATAAAAAGAGTCCGGGACTGTCCGGTGCACGACCAGACTCACTGCGGAATCTTCTGGAGCAAGCGGCTATCTCAGAAGCACACTGTACGTTAATGGGTACGGTAGTTGAGAAGATTTCATCCGCCGAAAGCGGGTTGCATGAAGCTTTTATGAGCCTGCTGAGAGGCTTTGAGGTACGCAAAGTAATATGTATATTTTTGACGGTACCGCACACGCCAGGTGTGCCCTATGTAGATAGTAGCCCCTGAGACTCTGGTTGCTGTCGAAAACGGCGGCAAACAGAGGATCATAGTCCCAAGTAATAATCATGCCGCCTTCATGTGCAGGTGGTTGAAGGTCCGGTGGCTAGCCGGACTGGTGAGTTTGCCGAACTGAAGCGGCAGATGCCGACATCGTGCTTGTAAACAGGCGGCTTGACAAGGCACAGGGTATGTATTCTCCGATGGTCAACATTTATTAAGAGGAGCATTATGCTAGTATCTATAATATGCCGTGACTGCAGATGGAGCTACCGCCGTGGAGACCCTTCGGGCGGAACTTACCCGAGCCAAGGAACAAGCTAGGAGGAGTGATGCGGCCGCCCTAAAGGCGGTCGAAGAGTTAAAAGCCGAACAGGCTGCGCATTGTGAGAGAAAAGAGAAAATAGCCAAGATGGCTGTTGAGCTGAAAGACGCCGCCGACCGTTATGAGCTTCTCGAAAGGGAAAGTCAAACGAAGACGACAGACCTGGAGAAAGCCATGGTAGCAGCTAAGGAAACCCACTTTAAAATCAGAGCGGCGAAGGAGGAGCTACGTCAAGCTAGAAATATCACGGCTGGGAAGCCCTTTTTGTTGCGGACGAAGTTCAGAGATCCTAAGTATGCCCTTCTGGATCAATTATGGAGTTCTGCGGACGCGTACCTGGATTTGGCAGCGAGTGCTGCTGATGCGACCAAGTTTTTTGAAGATAAAAAACATCACGAAGTGGAAAAGTTGTTCTGGTCGCAGTTCCATGCTCTAGCGCGTCCGCTGCTGTTACATGAGCAAATGGCCGAGTGGGCCGAGCTCCATAGGTTGTCCGGGCTTTCCATGAGGCCTGTCGTGGATCGTATCTGGCCGGAAGGACCAAGGCCGAATAGTTATTTTGGTCTTCTGCAACAATTCCTTGGTGCTGTGCCGCATATTGTCGTTGTAAAGAGGTCGGCGTGCATAGAGGGTGCACGTATGGCTCTTGCCCGTGTCAAGACATACTGGGCGGAGATGGAGGCCACCACGATTGCAACCCAGAATCCGGCCGTAGGCCAGGTTTCTGTCGAGCACTATTTTGAAGAAGTCCTGGAAGGTGCTCGTTTAATAGAGGCTCAGTGCTCGAAGAGTGTCATGTATCTCGATTGTAATAACAATGCTATTTGAATTATAAAGGCTGTGTTTATACTTTTGCCTGAAAGTATTATAGTGCCTCCTTTGCGGCCGTTTATGTATATATGTATATAACCAGAAAGTTTGCAGTCGTCGGCTTGAGCCCCCACGCATATAATGCGGGGATGTTCGCAAGAGCGCGTGTTCACACTTGATCCAACGTCTTGGTCCATTAAGGAGGTGGTAGCGCGGCGAACGAGTCAATCAGACTATATTTCTTTAACACTTTCACTTAACCATAGGAGTTTGACAGTGGGGCTACTATATAGCCCTTGGTACTTCCACGCTCATCCAAGTACGGGGCGCGTACGCACATGACCGGGAAAACCGGCCCTTCATTAATGCGGAGGAATCCCGAAGATTCCGCTAAGTCATCGAGTGGTTGACCAGTCTCGCGCTTTATCATGACAGTCAGTTTTCGGCTTTCTCTACTGAGGTGCTCATCCGGATGAACCAGGGCACAATCGCAGTAGTTCTCCCGGTGCCACCTTAGCCGATAGAGCTGAACGTAAGGTAGCAAAACACGGGAGCCAGGCAAACCCAACATTTGACCAAAGACATGATTCGGAGCTGATGCATATAAGGCCAAACTTGCGACGCCGAACACTCCCGAAGGTATTCGGTCTTTATAACATATACCGGGCTGAGTAACGCCCTTGATATTGAACCCTGAGTGTCCAGGTACGTGCATTATTCTGACGTGGCGAAATGCCAATAACATCAGCATCCTTCTCGGTTATAGTGAGTATCCGGAGGATGTGAAGCAACAAAAGACAGTAAAAAAGGTTTACACAGGGTCTTAATCTAAAAAGAAACCTTTGAGCGGGGCCCTGCTGCACGTCTGCGCCTGTTTCTCCGTTCTGCCGTATCCTGGAAGGGTGTAGCACGATTATCATCTATAAAAGAGAAGAACTTAGGTGAAAGTTGTCATGCGAAAAATTGGTTATTCTCAATAATCCATTAAAACTCAAGATATGTAAGGTCGGGCTGAACTAGTCCTTTTTACATGCGGGAAGCCCCTGGTACCGCCTATGGGGGTATATCCATGGAACCAATCTCAGGTTTATCTAAGCTGTAACAGCTAGTGATGCGCCGGACTCGTGTAGCCGTGTCCGCGGTCTTGACGACCGATCATTTATTCTAGTTGTAGAGGACATTTAGTGTTCGGGTGCTAAAGCCGCCACGCGTTCTTCCGCACGTAAGGAACGCTCAACATTTTCGCTAACTGTGATGATGCCACGTGGAACGGGCATCTTAAGCTTAAGAGAAGCGTAATGCGGTACTGCGTTAAAACAAGCAAACGCTGCTCTTCCGAGTAGTGCTTGATAGCCGCTTCGGAATGGAGTGATGTCGAAGGTTAACTTTTCACTTCGAAAGTTGTCGGGAGAACCGAATACAACCTCTACTACTAGAGAGCCCGTACAGCGGGCCTCTGTGCCTGGTATTACTCCTTGAAAGGTAGTATTGCTTTGGCTGATTCTTGTCGGGTCTGTCCCCATTTTGCGGACTGTGTCCTGATATATCAGATTAAGACCCTGCCACCGTCCATGAGGACTTGGGTTAGATGGTATCCGTCGATAATTGGGTCTAGCAACAAGGCAGCCAATCCTCCGTGCCGGATACTTGTCAGGTCATCCCTGCGATCAAAAGTGATCGGGCAGGCCGACCAAGGGTTGAACTTAGGGGTGACGGGCTCTACGGCGCATATGTCTCGGAGTGCATGTTTGCTCCTTCTTTTTGTTACGTAAATCATGTTCACTGTTTTCACCTCTGGTGGGAATTTTTTCTGTCCCCCCGGTGTTTTGCTGGCGAGGCTCATCCTTGTCTTCACTTGGTGTATCCCTCCCCTTGTGTTCGGCGTTTAGCTTGCCGGCCTGCTTGAAGACCCAACATTCTCTATGGGTGTGATTTGCAGGTTTATCGGAGGTGCCATGAATCTGACATAATTTGTCTAGAATCTTGTTTAGGCTGGACGGTCCATCTCTGTTGCCTTTGAAAGGCTTTTTCCGCTGACCGGGTCGAGAGCCCCTAAATCCGGCGTTTACCGCCGTGTTGTCTGGGCTGTCTTCGTTATTTCGAAGCTTGCTTTTACTGTGTCGTGGTTTTCCATTGCCATCCCTGACTTCAGATGTGCTTGGGTCGCTGGTGCTACGACGGGCCAGCCAGCTATCTTCGCCCGCGCAAAAGCGGGTCATGAGGCTTGTTAGGGCTGCCATTGTCCTTGACTTTTCTTGGCTGAGGTGTCTGGCGAGCCATTCGTCTCGGACGCTGTGTTTGAAAGCTGCTAAGGCTTCGGCATCCGGGCAATCGACGATTTGATTCTTCTTAGTAAGAAATCTGTTACAAAGCTTTCGGGCTGACTCGCCGGGCTATTGAATTATATGACTTAAATCGTCTGCGTCCGGAGGTCCGACATAGGTCCCTTGAAAGTTAGCCCTAAAAGCATCCTCAAGCTCCTCCCAACTTCCAATTGAATTTTTGGGGAGGCTCTTCAGCCAGTGCCGAGCTGGTCCTTTCATCTTGAGGGGCAAATATTTGATGGCGTGGAGGTCGTCTCCCCGAGCCATATGGATGTGAAGGATAAAGTCCTCAATCCAGACCCCAGGGTCTGTTGTTCCGTCATATGCCTCTATGTTCATGGGTTTGAATCCCTCTGGGAATTCATGATCCAGTACCTCATCGGTGAACCATAGGGGGTGTGCAGCACCCCTGTATTTGGATATGTCATGGCGTTCTAACGGTTGTAGTGTTTGGTTTTGATTCTGCGCTGGAGCGCGCTTCCTAGATCCGTAGATGGATCTGGTCATGCCGGCTTTTTGATGCAAGTCCTCACGTGAATCGTGTGCTGACTTATGTGCGGCCTCGTTAGCTGCTCTATCGCGGCCACGAGGTGGTCGATCCGACCGGTCGGCCGTTTTATTCTTCGGCTGTGTAGGCTCTAAGGCCTCGTCATCGAATTCAGGCAGTAGCTTGCGCTTTGGGTAACTCTTTGTTTGGCGACTGCCACCGTACTTTTCAGCAGTGTCCAGCACTTTGTTCCATCTACAGATGAGTGTATTTTGCGCGGCCTTAACCCTTTGTTTATGCTTCTTGAGACTCCTCGCGGTGGCAATAAGCCTTCTGTGGAGGTTCTCTTGTTCCAAGTTCCTTTCTGGGATGATATGTATATCGTCATCCGGACTATTCTCCTCTCTGGAGACATGTTGATAATTTCTACCCTCAGCGTCACCGTGGTCGGACTGTGGCTCCGTACTGTGTTTGCCGTCCGCTGGCTCGTCCTGCTCTGTTGCCTTGGAATCGGCCGGGGTCTCATTCTTTCTTGCGCTGTTATCTCTGTTTTTGCCGAGGCGGGATTTGGAGCGGCGTCTGCGTCGTCGCTTTGGTTGCTTCTCGAGGGGGTTATCCTTCGCTGCCTCCTCCCGTTCCTCATCATTGTCTTCTTTGGGTGTATCCACCATGTATATATCATGTGATGAAGTGGCTGTCCAGCGCCCTGTGGGCGATGGCTCCTGTTCGTCTCGTGCATCGTCGTCCATTCCGTCGATGTCTTCGGAGCCGAAGTCGAGCATGTCCGTTAAATTGTCGACAGTGGCTACCAAGTGGGTGGTGGGTGGGGAGCGAATTTCTTCGTCATCCATATCCCATCTAGCCGGACATAGTTCGGCCAAGGGTCTCCTGACCGGGAGAGAGACCTCAACGAGTTTAACACATCGCCAAAGGGCGAGAGCTGAAAGATATCCGTGAAGGTAAAATCCATGATCAGTGCCCAATCGGATTCGATAGGCACAGACGCAGGCGGATCGGGGCCCGTGGCCGGGGACGAATCCAACGGTTCGGCAACACGGGTCTCGTAGGAGGTGAAGTCAGTATTCGGCCCTATCGCCACTGAGTGTGCAGCCTCCGAGGCGGGGTCCATCCACCCATCCTCGGATGACGCGATCTGCTCCGGTTTGAGGGCCAGAGTAGTCACAGGTGTGATCTCCCGAGCACTGTCCGACGACAGAGCTAAACCGTGCTCGTCGTAACTGTGCGGCGAACCTGACATGGGCTCGAATCCGTCAAAGATCAAGTCTCTGCGGATGTCGGTAGTATAGTTCAAGTTTCCAAATCTGTCCTGATGGCCAGGGCGTAGCTTTCGATCTGCTCCAGATGGCCAAGCGAGTTGGCCCGCTGTACGAAGCCGCCGAATACGAAGATCTGTCCGGGGAGGAAAACCTCACCCTGGATCGCAACGTTGCCGATGATCGAAGGGGCCATCTAGCCTTATGGTGACGACATAGTGGAACTCTCAATGAAAGCACCAATGTCGGTGTCAAAACCGGCGGATCTCGGGTAGGGGGTCCCGAACTGTGCGTCTAAGGCGGATGGTAATAGGAGGCGGGGGACACGATGTTTACCCAGGTTCGAGCCCTCTCGATGGAGGTAATACCCTACTTCCTGCTTGATTGATCTTGATAATATGAGTATTACAAGAGTTGATCTACCACGAGATCGTAGAGGCTAAACCCTAGAAGCTAGCCTATGGTATGATTGTTGTTGTCCTACGGACTAAACCCTCCGGTTTATATAGACACCGGAGGGGGCTAGGGTTACACAGAGTCGGTTACAAGGGAGGAGATCTACATATCCGTATTGCCAAGCTTGCCTTCCACGCCGAGAGTCCCATCCGGACACGGGACGAAGTCTTCAATCTTGTATCTTCATAGTCCAATAGTCTGGCTAAAGTATATAGTCCGGCTGTCCGAGGACCCCCTAATCCAGGACTCCCTCACCCCTCCCCTGCAGCAGCGAGGCCGAGATAGGAACGAGCCAGAGCAGGCGATGATGCGGCGTGCCGCGTCGTCGCATGCGGAGGCGAGTCCATCACATCCGTGACCCCACTATCTATCTTAGGCGTGTGGCTCTGGGGTGCGTGCGGTGGGTGTGGAAACAGAATAACCGCATTGCATCCTGTCAAAACCTAGCGCGTAGCAATACGGTAGTGCGAGGCTGAGCCGCATGTGTACTTTGTGTGTGTTTGAATTTTGAACTTCTATATTGCTTTTAAGTTGTGTATTTTAGTTATATATGGACTTCATCTGTTTTTGTATTTGAACTTCTTCTTTTTGTTTCTTACTGTTTATTTATTCATATGCCTTTACTTCGCTGATTAGTGTACTTGAACTTCTGTTCTTTATTTTTTGAACTTCTTTCTCTTGTTTGTAGGTGCTTATTTGTGTATGTATTTTTCTTCCCTAGGTAGTGTACATGACCTTTCTGTTTGCCATCAATTTTTGGTTTTAAGGATACCAGCAGATATGTTATGTGATATTATCTTTAAAAAATATATGCATTCAAATGGTGCATTCATTTATCAAAAAGAAGCATTTACTTTTTAAGTTGTTGGGGGAGGGCAAAACTATAATTTCACCGGTGGTGCAACACCCACGACAGAGAGGCATTAAGTGTCCATCTCTCTCGCCACCACCTGTCAGAAAACCCCACCTCCCTGTCGCTCTCTCTTCCCCCTCTCCGTCGCTCTGCTGCCTTCGCCACCTCAACCCCCCCCCCCGATTTCTCCGCTGTTGTCCCCTGCCCTCGTGAGTGGAGTAACCGGCGCACGCCCCCCGCTCCTATTTCTGGCCCACGACTAGCTCTCCCTCCCTTAGCCCGCTCTGTTTTGTTCTGAAATGAGGGCTGCAACTGTCTGCGTGGTTCGAAGGTGCGCATGGCATCATGGGGAGTGGAGGAACCGCAGGAGATTCGTTTGTCGGGGTCGTTTGGAGAGGTACAAATGTTGCCTCCCCCCAATCCTTGCTCTTAGTGTTCGCTAGATCTGACGAGGCCTCTCTGTTTCTTCTGTGTGCTCTCGCATCCGCCTCCTACCCTTTCTTCTAATGTTTGGGTGGGAGATTAGGTAGGGTTCTTGTGCGTGTGGTGGGTGGATTCGATTCCCCCGTGGTCAGATTTATCTGTGAGATGCTTGTGTGCTAGTTCTCCCTTCAGACTGGTGTGTATTTCATATTCCCCTCCGGTGATTTCACCAGTTAGATGCATGTAAGAAGGGTGTGGCTTTACGGTTGATACTGGATCTGATGCATGTAAATGCATTAGTGCTATTGATTTCGTAGTCTAGATTGTGTCTGTCACATGCTTTCATTAGTTTATGAGTAGTTTTTTGTTGTGCTTGCCTAGATGTGCTTCCGTTCTTCTATCATAATTGTTGATGTGTTTTAGTTGTTTCAACCTAGGGTTGATTTAGTTGCTTTTTTGTATTGTTGTATGATTTTGTACTTGCTAACTGTATGTAATTTTTCCTTTGTTTTTTGTAGGTTGATCTAGGGTTTGGAGTACCATTCATCAAGGGGGTTGTGTTGTCATGGCTTCAAAACCTTCTCCAAGTATTTTAATGTAGTTGCATCTTGTATTTTGAGTACAAGTTTTGTTATATATGTCTGCCTATATCTTCACTTGGTTGTCTTGTTGGACTGCCCATTCTCAAAAGTATGAACTTCTAGCGAAGGTGATGTGTATGCATTTTACCCTTAGTTTAAGTTAGTAGAGTGTTGCTTAATTTTTATTTGATGAATTGCTGGTGAACTATGTCACCAAGTGTTTTTGGACTTCCCAATTGTTTCATATTTATAGTGTATATCTTTTGTTTTTTTGTGTGATCATTTTCATGGTATTGATATTTAGTTTGCATGTGAAATAATATTTCTGCTCATGCTACATCTTTTTTATTTGCTACTTGCTTGGGTCACATAGTTGATCTTCTGGTTTTAATTATTGCTTGTTTGTAATGAAATTTGGTTGAACTTCTGTTCTGCGCATTTGTTTTACTGCTTTGTTATATATTGTTGAACTTATGGACATTCATCTTATATGTAGTAACCCCTCTGGTGTAGATTGTTCTATATTTAGTATGTAAATTAAAGATTGTTCATTGTGTTCACTCCTTTGTTAGGTATTGTTGAACTTCTGGGTATTGTACATTGATGTAAAAGTAGACTCCCTTTGGTGTAGGATTGCGGATTAGAACTCAACTGCCTTTTTACTTGCATTTTTTGTAGTTGGTGACGAATTGAATAGTTCTAAAAAATGCCTGCGATCAAGATGGAGCTTCAGAAGTTAATAATGATGCTCCAATACCTGATGCGGCTAAATCACCCATTATTCCTTTGACTTTGATTGCTGAGGTTACTTCGAGCCTTGAGAATAATTCAAGCCTCGATGATCTTGCTTCTACAGCTCTTGCTTCACCTAGTATGTGCAAATCCTTTTCTTCTTATTTTAAATTCTCGAGCCATGTTTTTTTAACTTGTTCCCGTCGGGTGTTTTTGTTTTTGTTCCTGGCTTATTTTATTTTATTTGTTGCTTTGCCTTTTTGTGTTCTTGCAGGTGTGTCCATAGAGGAGGAAGGTGTGAACACCATCAACGATGTTCTATCTGAGTTGGGTTTATCAGAAAACATTGTTGCTGCCGAGCAGGGGGCTCTGTCAGTCGAAGGTTGTGATTCCGTTCCAGATCCTTTGTGCTCTCTTCAGATGTCATAGATGCAGTCACAGTCTATTGATGGCACTGAACCTGTCACGCAACCTGAGGATGTGCCTCTTCAGCTTCTTTTGGAGGACGAACGCAAGAGGAAGAAGCAAGAAGATTTTGACAAGAAGATGGCGGCCCGCCTTCAGAAAGGTTCTGATGTTCCTTAATCTGTTGATGTTGCTGAGCTCACGGTTGGGCATTGCTCTGTTGCTGAGGAACACATGCAGTGTGGCACTGATGGCATGGTTGTCCCTGTTAAGAAGAAAATCAAGAAGACCGCTGCGAGGAAGCATTTAGTTGGTGAAGTTACTCCTCGGAGGAGCCCAAGTGTTTCAAGGGCTGCAAAACATGCTGAAGAGGAAGGGCTAGCCCTCGGTGGTACGCCACGCCGTAGTCCTCATGTGCTTTCCACTGCGGCGCCTACACCTTATCCGCTTGGTTCTGGTGCATCTGGTAAGGGGAAGAAATGCGGCGTTAAGCGCAAGGTTGCACTTGCAAAGGTCAACAAGGGTGTCAAGAAGGGTTCTTGTGTTAATCCAGAGGACAAGGATGATGCTGATTTGAACGCTGATGATGAGGATGACGATGATGATGATGCTGCCGCTAATCAGGTATGAGTCTCACATGTTTACTACTTTTGAGAGCATTTGTAGATTTGTTGTAGTTTTTGTGTTTGTAGCACTGCCTTGGCGTACATAGCTGACCTTCTTCTTCCTATAGATGAATAAATTAGCTGAACTGCTTAGCTTATATGGTGTTAATGCCTTTGTGTACATAGGTGAACTTCTGGATATATACATGAAGAAATTAGTTTAACTTGTTGGTATACATGTTTTAATACTACCTTGGTGTACATGGTTGAACTTCTGCTATGTAAATTTCTAACATTTTTAAAGCATGTTAACTTCTGGTCATACATGGTTGGACTGCCTATGTAGACATAGTTGGACTTCTGAAATACATGTTTTATTACTGCCTTGGTGTACATGGTTGAACTTCTGCTATGTAAATTTCCAACATTTTGAAGGCATCTTTACTTCTGGTCATACATGGTTGTACTGCCTTTGTGTACATAGGTGAACTTCTGGATATATACATGAAGAAATTAGCTTAACTTGTTGGTATTCATGTTTTATTACTGCCTTGGTGTACATGGTTGAACTTCTGCTATGTAAATTTCCAAAAATTTCAAAGCATCTTTACTTCTGGTCATACATGGTTGTACTGCCTTTGTGTACATAGGTGAACTTCTGGAATGTACTGCGTATGTAGGCATTAGTGGAATTTTGGTGTAGCTTATGTATCTCATTGTTCTGCCTTTTTTCCTTGTCATTGTATTTTTTTCAGTATCAGCTTGTCGAGCGGCCCGAGAGGACGAAGAGTGGAGGCAAAGCGCCCGAAGAAGGTGACCAAGGAGGAGATGAGGCAAAACTTTTTAACAAGACGGTTCGCTGCTCACTGAAAGAGGTCAAGACGTGTGCGAAAATGCTACAACTTAGGCACAAGACGAGGGTTATCAAGGCTGGTTTTGGTTGTGTGTTTGACTTGAAGGTTGATTCCAACATTTTCTCGTCCTTTGATGGGAAACATCTACACGAGGATTGACCCTACAACCATGATTCTGGACATGGGTTAGGCGAACAAGGTTCTGCGTATTACAAGTGATGCTATTCACCATCTGTTTGGATTCCCTCAAGGTAATCGTACCCCTCCTAGGCCCTCGAATGATGGGTTTGATGATGTCGTTCTGAGGCTGAAGGGCAAGCTTGGCTATGCTAGGAGTGACGACATCAAGACAAAGAATCTGCGGAATATCCTCGGGAAACTTGTGAAGGATGAGACGAAGGATGATCTGGCTCTGCAGGTGTTTTAACTGATTCTTTTCATGAAGGTGGTTATTCCTGGTACGTCTACACGAGTGTCCAGGGAGGTAGCAATGGTTGAGAATCTTGTCTTTGAAGATATGGTAGATATGGACTACTGCCAGTTGGTTGTTGATGAAATTCAAAGGGCTGTTGTTAGGTATCAGCAAGGGACTAGCAGAGGAAAAGCTGTCACAGGTTGTGACATCGCGCCGCTTCTTATGTATCTCGATTGCCTTATCATTGGCAAGACGCCTAATCCTGACTTGAGGACCCCTCACATCAATTTCATGGATCAGGCCAAGCTTCTTGAGCTTGCTGCGGCTGACTTGGTCAAGAAGGGTGATGATGACCCAGCCAACTGGGTGTTTGGGAAACTGCATGTGATTATTTCTATGCATCATTCTTTCATGTGTAGTTTAACTTGAACTTATGGTACTGTCTTCTATATTTTTGCTTCCATGTACCTTCATTTGTTTTCTGACGCATTGATGTTTGTTTTTGTATGCAGTGGAAGACACAGGCTGAGGTTGTGTTCTTTAGGCGTATCGAACGTCCTGTTCTTACTATGCCTCGTGCCTCCAGCCTAGGGACTGGAACTTCCCCAAGATTCAAATTCTCCCGGGATGTCAATACTCATGCCCCCTGTAGATCCAGGAGGTTCTTCTGCCCATGTGAGTGCTACAGGTGGCGTGTCTTCCGAGGGTTTGTTTGATGCTGCCAATCTTTCCCTGGTTAGGATTGACGGTCTTCTTGAAACTATTTGTGCGGAGATTGCGCGTGTTCCGACAACTGTTGAGCATCTTAGTCACGTGGATGGGATTTTTCCTCCCAGCCACGGTCTTGATGCTGAGTCTTCGAAGGAGGTTTTGTCAATTGAAGCTAGATTTCTTGAAGAGCTTCGTCAGAGCACTTCCCACCTCCGGACTAGCTTCGGGTTGTTTAAGGAAATGCAGGATGCTCGTTGCAAGCCTTTTGAAGATGAGGCAAGTGTTTTTGTGAGACAGATTCAGAGGCAAGATTCTGTTTGTTTGGGTCGTGAAGGAGGCCATGTGGAGCATACCGAAGAGGTTTGCTTATGTTGGCTTTTGATATTTCTTTGCATTAATGTTCATTGTTAGCTTTCAGTTATTACTGTTTTTATTCATAGGCGACCCTTATTGATTTCATGTGTGCTAAACTTTTTCTTTTTAGTACTAGTGTTTCCTAGGTGACCTTCTTTGTTTACAGCACCTGAACTTCAGGGGTTACAGCAACTGAACATCCGTGATTTCCATGACTGACCCTTTTTGTTCCCTTTTGTATTAGAGTAGTTTGATATCTGACCTTCTATGTTTACTGTATTTGGACTTCCATTATGTCTCAGTGGTCATAGCTAACCTTCTTTGATTATGTAATGTAAACTTCTGCTGATTAGGCATTTGTGTTCTACATGATTTTTTTGTAGGCTATTGATGATGGTGCTAGGGTTGAGGAGGATGTTTTACCTATGCATGAACCTGCTCCTGTGCATGAACCTGCCCCTGTGCATGAACCTGCTCCTGTGCATGAACCTGCCCCTGTGCATGAACCTGCTCCCGCAAGTGATGTATTAGTTGATGAGGTTCATGGAAGTGAAAATAAAGTACCATTTCTCTTGTCCATTTGTCTCATTTTTTTAGTTTACTTGTTTGTGCATTCGATCACTATGTGACCATTTGTAATGACTTTCTGTTCTTGCTGCAGAATGATGATGCTAGTGTTCCTCCAGAGAAGGTTGCAGACAAGTCTGTGTCAGGCACCGGCTGCTCCGATGGGGTGGACCCAACTGAACCTCAGTCGTCCATTGGCACTGTGGTTTCTGATGCTGAGCAGGGCAAGACGGCTAGAGATATCATTTTGGAGAAAGATCCCGTCGAGGCTGCTGTTGAGACTGGTGGTAGTGCTGCTACAGGCCCGGAGAAGTCTCCTGCCGTAGAGCCATCAGTTGCTGTTGATGGTGGTTCTCCAGGTCTTCCTAGTGCAGCACAACCAACAGTTTTTGTTGTTTCAAATTCTCCAGCTGCTGTTGGTGTCCTTTCCGACGATGCTGCAATGTCTACTAGAGATGACGACGAAGAAACTGAAAGCGATCGCTTAGGAGAGGAGGTTGATCATTCCAGTGCTGCGACTGGTCTAGGCAAGAATCCATAAAGAGAGGAGAATGCTTCTCTCTTCTTTCCCCATCCCTGTCCCTTTTGTTGTTTGTTTTGGTCCATGATATCCCTGTGAACAACCCTTGTGGTGCAAGTTGAACTTCTGGTTTGTGCTTTGTCGTGTGGTTTGTAAGTAAAGTTAAGTGAACCTGTTTCTATGTGGGGGAAGGTTTGCAATGCATGGGTTGTGATGTTTATAATCCTGTGGTTTTATTTTCTGGTGTAACAGCTGAGATGTGCTTTTGTTTAAATGTTGTACTTGAATGTTGCTCTTGATTAAACATTCGTGATCTATGTGCTTGAATGTTGCTCTTAATTTCTATTTCTTTTGCTGAGCAGATAGTGACCTTGCTGTCGTTCGAAAGAAGGTGGATGACTTTTATTCCAGTGTGACTATGCTTAAGAATGATCGTTCTAAGAGGTGAGTGCAGCTGGTCAGTATTTACATCCATCTACCCATATGAACTGCCTGTGGCATCATACCTGAACTTCTTTGCTCTATGTTGCTGAACTTCTATTTACTTCTCTGGTGCTGAACATCTAGCCTTGTTGTACTGCCTGTTGTGATGTAGCTGAACTTCTGTGCTTATATGTGTGATGAACTTCTTGAGTTCCTGATTCTGAACTTCTTTTACTTTCTATTGCTTGTTTTAGATCAAAGATTATGTTCGAAAACAATGAGTGTGAAGCTTCTGTTGAATATGTCACAATATCTTTTTCTCCTCGCGGAATGCTTCAATCTAATGTAGCTGAGGTTGCACTCTATTGTCTACGTGCGAAATACCAGTGATCAGATAAACTCATCCTGCCGTATTGGGTTCGTGTAAGTCAACCCTATAGTGATTTCTTTTCTATTTTGTTCCTTACCATTTTAGTTAAAACTTGTTTGTCTCATTTTGTATTTTCATATGTTGGTGTTGTCTGCATTATTTTAGGACAAGATTTTCAGAGGTCATTTTGATTCCCGAGTGCGGAAGTACTTCTTGGCGACTGGTCCAGATAGCATGGATGCACATGATTCTGTAAGCAATATCTTGCTCTTTGTCTCCGTATTAGTTTGCACTGCGATCCACTCTGTTTATATTGTTTTATTATTCTTTGCACCGTTTAATATTAATTTTTCAGTTTTTAATTATTCGTGTGTTTAGGTTGCTTCAGGTTGTTGTCCCCACTTTTGACCCGCCTGAAATTCCTGCTCACTTGGGTGTTGTTGGTCATTGGGTTCCGATATTTCTTAACCTGAAGAATTCAAGGTTCCAGCTTCTCGAATCCTGCTATGGACCAGACGATGACTGTGCGGTACGCCTGTTTGGGCGGATGACTGATAACATCAAGAAGCTTTGGAACGATGCTAGCAACAACAAGGAGACACCCTTCAGTCCTATTACTATTGGCCACTTCCTTTTGGATTGGATTGATGCCCCCAGTAGAATAACAAATATGAGTTCCACTTTCCCTCTATCACTTCTGTTTAACTATAGTTGTACGTAAGCTGCGACGTCTTTTATTCGTTGGCTATCTTTTTTGTTCTAACAATGTTCTTTTTTGTGTTTGATGGCAGTATCGACTGCGGATTCTTCATGCTTATGAATGTTAATTCGTTTCATGACGGGATTCTTGCAAATTATTCCCATGAAAATATCATGGATATCAGGAAGACGTGGTTGTAATCAATTGCTTCTTCTAACCTGTTTGAAACAGACTTCCAAGGTTTGTTTGGCTACTATACATGTAAGTCTTGAAACTTGTACTGCCTACCTGTACTTCATCTTTTATTGTACATAAACTTCTTTTTCACTTGAACTTGAACTTCTGCTTGAGATCTGGCTGGGCTGCTGGTTTCAGATGGAGCGGAGCATTTCTTCTACATGAACTTCATTTTTATCTTTTTTATTTTGCTTGTGTATTTTGTTTCTGTATTTTTTTCCTTTCATTGCTGACGGTGTTTTGGGAACGGTGGTCCCCAGACATGCCTGCCTGTGGCCCACGGCGTGGCTATGCGAGCAGGCCTGTACGGCCCATCTTCATCGACAAGGCATTCACAACCCTCGCGAGGGGCCTAGCCTCGCGGGGCGGACGACGCAAGACCTCCTCAGGAGTGGCCACACTCGGCAGGCTCACGAGGGGCGGAGAGATCAAGGCAAGGCAAACCTCGCGAGGACTTCCTGACGTGAGCCGTGACGATCGACACCAGGCGGGCGCCAGCGCGCGCAGCATCCTTGTTTCCTCTTTGGTGCTAAGGAGGCAGGCGCAGGCGCGTAGTACCGAGGCGTCAAGCAAAGATTTCCATATCAGTGCAACGAGACCAAGACCATGAGGCCAGCAAGACGGAGGTCACCGTGGAGCCCAGGACGGCGTCAGCACCAGAGTCTTTCGCAGGCGAAGACTGCTTTTGTCAGGATAAGCTGTACTAGCTGTCCCCTTTCAAATTGGCCGCCGTTGTTGGCTCCCTTCCCGCTCAATATTTGGGAAGAGGACCAGGGCCTATATAAGTAGAACTAGACACCACAGTAGGGGCATCTGATCAGATCTAGAGCCAATCCCTAGCCACACACCAAACACAAGAACACCTCAACCTAGGAGTCAGTTCTTCCCCTTGTACTGTTCATCATCAGCCCTAGAGGCAATCCACCACCACCACACTGGAGTACGGTATTACACCACAATGGTGGCCCGAACCAGTATAAATCTCGTGTCTTTCTGTGTTGCGAGTTCGTCGAGTTGTCCGCAAGATCTAGAGAGCTAGGGCGTGGATCGGTAGGAGGGAAAGAACTTCGCGCGCACCCTAGTGTTCGAACCATAAGGGTTTTGCCGGAACCCGTGATCCGACATTTGGCGCGCGAGTTAGGGGTGCGCCGTAGCTTCCCTTCTGTCGACCGGCGCTCCGTCGCTCCGTCGTCTCCATGGCGGATGCTCGCCGCGCTCGAGCTGAGCGCCGGGCTGCCCTCACCGCCCGCGTTGCTCAGCCAGCTCCCGTGGCGGGCAACCTCATCGTTCTCCGTCTCCTGCTGCCAACGCCGCATCGGCCCGGTGGGGAACGAGCAGCAAGCGTCCTCGCTGCACCCATCAGTGCGGCAGGACGGCCGTACCGCCACTCCATCGCTGACCCCGGCCGGTTCCTCGTCCCATGCACGTCGCGCTCCCATGGACGCGCAGGCCGCGCTCCTCATGGCGAACGAGCTCCTGCGCTACCGCCCGGTCGACGACCTCTATGAGGACTGGCTCGACCGTGTCGCCGAGCTCGTCCGCATCGCAGGGGGCTCCCCGGCACCGTCCGCCTCTCTGCCTCGCCCTCCGCCAGCCACGGGCGACGTGGCTCATGGAGCGCCTCCACCACCTCTGCCCCAAGACGGTGCCCTGGCGCCAAGGCGCGTGGCCCCCTGGTGCGACCTACCACGCCCAATGCCCGCACGCGAAGAGAGAAGCTGCCAAGAAATTCCTCGGCCGCGAGAAGCTGCACCTGCGCTCCCCGCGCCGCCTCTCCAAGACCGCGCGCTACCCGCGGTGGCGGCGCACGGACCTCATCAAGACCAAGCTCCACCTCCGAAACGGGCCCCAGCGACCACGGCCGGCTGCCGCGCCTTCACCCCCGAGCTGCGTAGCATCGCTTGGCCGGGCAAGTTCAAGCCAGATCTGCCCCCTCGCTCCGACGGCACCCCCGACCCCGCGGAGTTCCTACAGCTCTACGAGCTGAGCATGAAAGCAGCCAACGGTGACGAGAAAGTCAGGGCGAACTGGTTTCCCATGGTTCTCAAGGATGGCGCCCGCTCTTGGCTCCTGAACCTGCCACTGGGCTCGATCTCCTCCTTGGACGAGATGCGCGACCGCTTCATCGCCAACTTCCAGGGCACGCGCGACCGCCCGCCGGCCGCGGGCAACCTGCGCCGCATCAAGCAACAACCTGGAGAGACCCTCCAGAAGTACATCCAGCGCTTCAACAACACTCGACTCAAGATCCCCAAAGTCACGGACAAAGCCATCATCTCCGCGTTCTCCGACGGCGTCCACGACGTCAAGATGAAGGAGGAGCTAGCTATCCACGAGGAGCTGTGCACGTCTCAGAAGATGTTCAACCTGGCGACCAAGTGTGCAAGAGCTGAGGAGGGCCGCCTCTCCCTCCTCGAGCTGCCAGCTGCGGGCGCTGAGGAGAAGAAGGCCAAGGCCAAGGACGTGAAGCGCAAGGAAGAAGTTGTGCTCGCAGCGGAGCCCGACACCAAGCGAGGCAGAGATCAGCCCGAGTCATCCAAGAACAGCCGGCCGTTCTGCGCCTTCCACAACCTGAATACCCACAACACCAGTGACTGTCAAGAGCTCAGAGCCATTCGTGAAGGATGCTTCGGTCGGCGCCCCGAACGTAGCGACCGGGGCTACGGCCGAGCAGGAGGACGTGGTGGCGGACGCTGGGACGACCGTGGCCTGCACCAGGAGTGGCGCAACTGGCCTCGTGAGGACCGCTAGCAGGATCATCCTCGCGAGGGCGCCTGGAGAGACCAGCCTCGTGAGGATCGCCCTCAGGGCAACGCCGGTCTTCCCCCGCTGCCGCCACCGCCAAGAAGGAACAACGACCACCATCAAGACGAGGGGGCTGGGGGCTTCCAGGAGCCGCGCGCTATGCCTGCATCTTGGGCGGAGCCCAGGCCCCAGCCTCGCAGCGTATCTTCAAGCAGTTTGCTTGTGAAGTGAATGCAGTCCTCCCAAATCTCGAGGCCACACGCCCACTCAGATGGTCCCAGTGCCCCATCACGTTCAACTCGGCAGATCAGCTCAAGTGCGCAGCTACAGCTGGCACCCTCCCGATGCTGTGCTCCCCAGTCATCAGCAACGTGCAAGTTACCAAGACCCTCATCGACGGCGGCGCGGGGCTCAACGTCCTGTCCATCGGCACATTCGACAACCTCCAAGTGCCATATGATCAGCTTCAGCCTTCCAAGCCTTTCTCAGGAGTGACCGACGGTTCCACCACGCCGATAGGGCAGGTCCGCCTCCCTGTCACCTTTCGAGAATGCAAGAATTACCGCACCGAGCTCATCGACTTCGACGTCGCGCACATCCGTCTGCCGTACAACGCCATCCTCGAGTATCCTGCCCTCGCCAAGTTCATGGCCATCACCAACCACGTCTACAATGTCCTCAAGATGCCGGGAAGCGGCGGAATCATCATGGTCCCATGTGAAGAGAGAGATGCGATGTGCACCCTCGAGCGCGCCTTCCAAGCTGCAGCAATCGACAACCCCGACAGCAAGAGCAAGGGCCCTCCAGAGGCCATCCCCAAGAAGAAGAAGCTACGCCATGCCGGAACTCAAGAGGGTGGCGTCGCGGCTGGAACCTCGTCAGGATCAGCGCTCGCTCCAGGGGCGCCTCCCTCCATCGCATAGGAAGGCGCGCCCAGTGGCCTCCTCGTGCAGGGCTCGGGGGCTTTCTTCTGGAAGGCCTCAGACCTTGCCCACATCACGAGGGAGGCGCTTGGGCACAACTTGGAGGCGTGCTTCGCGGCACATTTTTCTCAGGAGGGCACACGGCAAGGATCACCCACCGTTCAAGAGTTCATCACCAAGACCAACCAGGAATTGCAAGACCCAAGGGCCATGCGCGGCGACCGCCGCTCACGAAGTGCAGCTCCCCATCCAGGCGAGGATGCTGAGCTGCGTGTCTGCATCGACGTTCCAGGGCTCAACAGGGCCGCGTCTCAGGAGCTCTTCTGGCCTTCGCGCGTGGGACGCTGTGAGGGACCGCTGCATAGCTACGTTCGCATGCCTTTCGGCCTACCGAGCATGTCTTCCGACTATCAGCGCAACCTGCGGCGTGTCCTGGCAGCTCAGGAGGCCAGGCACCACGCCGTCCTGGCGGAGATGGAGACGGTCCTCCAGGAACCGCCTGAGCCCCAGAGCCTCCCGAGGCTCAGGGCAAGGTGGCTCGTGAGGAGCTACCCCTTTGTTGCACGCCCTCAGCTGCCCCAACTCTCCTTCGTCGACATAACTAGGTGACATTTTCCAAGTTCATTTAGCTGGGAGCGCCCCTCAGGCTGCATTATTCCCAGGCCGCGTGGGCCCGTCCTTGTGGCGTGTATCCTTTTCTTATGTCTTTAGCTTACCCTGCTGGGGGCGCCCCTCGGGCTGCATTCTCCCCAAGCCGCTCGGGCCTGACCCAGTGGCATGTATCTCCCTTGCATTTGCTTAAGCCTGCTGCTCTCATGTTTCATCTACCTATGATTGTCACCTGCCCGATTACCACTTGCTCGATCGTCGCCCCCATGATGCCTCCTCACACTGGCACGGCGCTGGTGCATGGGTCCGTCCCTGCCACGTCGACAAACCTTAGTGGTCGAGCTCTCGCTCGCAGCACGCCCCGCGCACGTCACCTCACCAGGCCCTCGGTGCCCTGATCTCCTCACGGAGCAGCAAGGGGCAGGCTGGCAACCATAACGGCAAAACCGTGTTTCTCCTTGTGCTGGATCACAGGGATCTCATGAAGAGGATAGCAGGTGGCACCACGAGCTTCTATTCCTCTCGTACAATCCGCTTGTGTATTAAAAGGGGGGCTCCTCAGCCTCGCGACTCAGGAGCTCTTGCTGGCTCTCCAGCCCTCACCCCCTGGCCTTGACCACGGCATCACGACCTGGCACACCAGCGGCGGCTGAGCTCGCTCGAGGGCCGGGACCTGTGGACGTAGAGCACTAAGGAGAACACGGGAGGAGGGAGACTCGCACGGGCCTAACATAGCTACGCTGCGGGTGTTCGCGCACAGGCCTGGCGCATCACGAAGAATCGACCCCGAACTACCAAGATAAGTCTCGCGCTCAAATTGGCTAATCATTGGAGCCTAGGGGACACCCTCGTCGCAGCCTTGTCACGGCCATGTCGCCTCCCTTTCTTATCTTGCCATAGCTGCTTGAGCGCTAAAGGGGACCTCCTGAGCATCGCGCTTCAGGGGCTCTTACTGGACCTCGGGCCGCTCACCTCCTGGCCTTGACCACGCCACGCGACCTGGCATCCCAGCAATGGCTGCAGCCTGCCTGGGGACCGAGACCTGTCAGCGTAGAGCAACAAGCTATCGTGAGGTTGGAAAGGGGAGACCTAGCCTTAACAGGACATGCATTCGCAGATTTTCATAATAAGGAAGATATACACAAAAAGACATTACAGATCCTTACACGCCCCCGCAGGGCATTTCTTGACTCCTCACAGGGACTAGTCAAGTCGAGCAGTTGCCGAGGCAGCGTGGGGAAGCGGAGACGCCCACGTCCAATCAACCGCCACACATCGACCAAGGCCGCAGGCTTTTGGGGCCCGCGGCACTCCGCGCTTGACCTTTGGCTTCGCCTCGAAGCCAAGCCCGAGCGCGCCTTGGGCCCGGGGGCTACTGTCGGCGTTCTGGGAACGGGGGTCCCCAGACATGCCTGCCTGCGGCCCATGGCGTGGCTATGCGAGCAGGCCTGTACGGCCCATCTTCATCGACAAGGCATTCAGGACCCTCGCGAGGGGCCAAGCCTCGCGGGGCGGACGATGCAAGACCTCCTCAGGAGGGGCCACGCTCGGCAGGCTCACGAGGGGCGGAGAGATCAAGGCAAGGCAAACCTCGCGAGGACTTCCTGACGTGAGCCGTGACGATCGACACCAGGCGGGCGCCAGCGCGCGCAGTGTCCTTGTTTCCTCTTTGGTGCTAAGGAGGCAGGCGCAGGCGCGGAGTACCAAGGCGTCAAGCAAAGGTTTGCATATCAGTGCAACGAACCAAGACCATGAGGGCAGGAAGACAGAGGTCACCGTGGAGCCCAAGACGGTGTCACCAGCAGAGTCTTTCGCAGGTGAAGACTGCTTTTGTCAGGATAAGCTGTACTAGCTGTCCCCTTTCAAATTGGCCGCCGTTGTTGGCTCCCTTCCCGCTCAATATTTGGAAAGAGGACCAGGGCCTATATAAGTAGAACTAGCCACCACAGTAGGGGCATCTGATCAGATCTAGAGCCAATCCCTAGCCACACACCAAACACAAGAACACCTCAACCTCAGGAGGCAGTTCTTCCCCTTGTACTGTTCATCATCAGCCCTAGAGGCAATCCACCACCACCACACTGGAGTAGGGTATTACACCACAACGGTGACCCGAACCAGTATAAATCTCGTGTCTTTCTGTGTTGCAAGTTCGTCGAGTTGTCCGCGATATCTAGAGAGCTAGGGCGTGGATCGGTAGGAGGGAAAGAACTTCGCGCGCACCCCAGAGTTCGAACCTTAAGGGTTTTGCCGGAACCCGTGATCCAACAATTGCTTACTTGGACAGGAGCATTTCTTCTACTTGAACTTCAGAAATGATACTTTTCTATGCTTTTTGTTAGTTGTAGTTGAATCTTTTCCAATTCATCAGTTTATCTTGAACTTTGCCTTGGGTTGTGCCTAAACTTCATTTAGTTTTTAAATGCAACACATTTTTTTAGGTCAGCTTCAGTAGTAACCATGTCATCTATATTAGTTGGCCTATACATTGTGCTGTACCTGAACTTCAGTTATATTTAATGGTGTTTTTCTCTTCCTTTTCTTTGACAATGGAGCCGTTGGACTTGATCGATTACCACTACTCACTCCTCGGGTCACAGGAATACCGGTCTAGGGAGGAATCGATGAGTACAACTCCCAGAGCAGATGATAGCTCTCGAACCCTTATTCCTTCCAAGTTGGGGAAGCATGCTGTTGGTATTTGTGGTGCTCCAAACACCCCTTGCTCTAGGAAGGTTGGTGCAGTCGAAGCAGTGAAGAAGAGGTGATTTTGCCGGATGATGATTTTGAGCAGATTGCTTACCCGAAGAATGGTAAATTTGCTGCTGGTACTATTGCTGGGAGAGGTGGGAAGAATGTTGTCATCAGCAGGAGGAAACCGGCATTTGAGTCTGGCAACATAACTTCCTCAAAGAGAGCACCAAGATTGCCTTTGAAGTGGCGTTCTGCTGTTTCTCCCCTAAATAAATACAGTTACCCTCATCTATCAGAGGCCCGGAGGTTGAGACAATATGTGCTTAGTGAAGATGGTCTGAGTAAGTATTCTGAGTGAATTTTCTTCTTCTTATTTTTGTTGCTGCCAGATATGCTACTTTGTTCTGAACTTCTGTTGTTGTAGTATCTGAACTTCTATTCATTTCTCCTTGCCTTGGAGTTATAGTATGTGAACTTATGTTTGTTATAGTATCTGAACTTATGTTCATTTCTCCTTGTTCTGAACTTCTAATATTTTTTCCCATCCTTTTAAATTTGCAGCACAAGCTATTGCATGTTTACCATCCCTGGGAATGTCATTGACCTCACAGGACATGTCCTATATACTCTTTTCAGTGAAGGGCAGCAGATGGAAGGAGATGTAATGGATTATCTCATAAACTTGTGGAAAGATAAGCCGGAGACCCCAGAGATCTTCTCTTCTACTGACAGGGTTGTACTTAGTCCCTACTTCATACAGGTTTTAGTTCTTTGCACCCCTACACTACAAAAAAAATTACACTTCCGTGATGATACGTGTTTGTCACAGTAGGTCGCATTTTTTGTCATGCATGTACATCCATGACAATTTTACGACAGAATCAAGATAGTCATACCAGTGCAGTCATAGAAGTGTTCCATGACATTACCAAAATTATCATCAGGGAAGTGTCCACTTCCATGACGATAAATCGCGCGTCACAGAAGTGCTTTCGTCAAGGGTGACCGACACGTGGCATCCACTGTAATGGAACGCCGTTAAGCTATCGGGTCCGGTTTTGGATCCGATAACCCGTTAACAGCCCCGACCAATGGGGATTTTCCATGTGTAAAATCATCATTGGCTGGAGGAAACACGTGTCAGCTCACAGTTGGGACAGATGTCATCCACTCATTGGCCTATGATACGTCGACACGTGGCACGGCCCAACAGAGGCCCATTCCTGTGAAAAGGCCGGCCCGTTTGACTTGGTCAAAAGGTGGCGGGCTGGCCCACGGCAAGCCTGTTAATGGCCTGTTCGCATATAGCCCATTTACAGCCCGCTAACACAGGGCCCATTTACGGCCTAACCGAATTAGGCCCAGTAGCGTCATCTGGGCCGTCCAATATAATTCCAGCCCGTTTTAACTTCCGGCCCATGTATGGCCCATGAAGTCTTTCGGCCCATATGAGGCCCTTATTACTCTCGGCCCATTAATGGCCCGTGGTAAAACTGGCCCGTAATGAACAGTGTATCACTTTATACCCATTAACGGCCCGTGGTGAAACTCGCCCGCAATGAATAGTGTATCACTTTATACCCATTAACGGCCCATTATTTAGTTGGGCCGTTTCCAGCCCATGTTATCTTTCAGCCTTCTCGGGGCCCATTTATTCTTGGGCTCATTTCCACATTCGTTTACTTACGGCCCGTTACTGTCATTTTCTGCTTGTGGGCCAAATTCAGCCCATGGTTACAGTCGGCCCGTTTGTGGCCCGTTAATACGTTGGGCCGTTTTGATAGCGTCATCAAAATACGGCTGATTAACGACGGCCCGTTATTATCGGCCCATGAACGGGCGATTTCAACTCTAGCCCTTTTACGACCATAATGTGATCTGTTATTGGCCCATGTTTGGCCAACCGATCATAAGACCGTAGAAGGCCCATTGATGATACGGCCCATAGAAGGCCCATTGTGTCTACACCACGTAGAAGGCCCATTGTTTCTATGGCTCTTAGAAGGCCCATTGTTTCTACGGCCCGTAGGAGGCCCATGTAAACTACTGTCGGTGGGCATCAAAGTTCGCCACCAGTGCAAATATAGGGAACACCCGACACTATACAAAAATGGCTTGCTGTTTTCTTCAGCCGGTGGCTGCACGTTAAGAACAAATTTTGTATCGCACCAAAACAAATTACAACTATAAGAAAAAGGAAGGTTTGCATAAAAGTTAACAGTCTAGCAGATAAATGCACCACCAGAAGTTCAGAAGCTCAGTTCATTTGACGTGACTGTTATGTTTTCATGTTGTATTGTCTGATGGAGCACCATAACCTTGGCCTTCAGTTCTCCTAGGCTCCTGAACAACATAGCAAATCTCTGATAGTCTGGTTTCAAAACCATGCATATCTTGACAACATCGAACAATGTCTCTCCTTGTTTCACAAAGGGTCTCTGTTAGGGAATGGACTTGTGTCTGGAGCGTAGATACAACATTGTTTTGAGCTTGCATATCTTGATCATGAGGCAGTTTGGACGAGATTGCCTTAACAACCAACCCTAGTATTACGCAATAACATGTTTTTGGCACTGTTAGTGGACAGGTACTGACCCACTGCAGGAAGAGCTGACATTGCGGTTATAGTTGCCTCGCCACCTTCAGAAGGTGGCGGTTCCACCATTTTTTCCATAGCTCGCTGAAAAGTTGTGGGTTTACATTAGTAGTACCAGAACAGAAGATATTAAGGAGGCAGCAAAACCGAACGAAATAGCTTTGGTCTATATACAGAACTTATTCTGGTGAACCCATGTAAAATAATAGTTGTATTTTGTTGCAAAGTACATAATAAAACCAGGTTCCAAACATATGACCATGTACCATCGCTAATGTATTGTCTATTTCTTCACATTGTATTGAGGGCTGAGGATAAAAGAGATGAAGTTTATAATACGGTAAGCATAGTATGACATCATTCATATCACAAAACTATTGAGAACAGACAAACAGGCAATTGTGACGTTGTGTGGGGAAGTCCAGCACGGAACTAGATTACAGGTCAAGATCTAAGGAACATCGCTCCTCTCTTTTAAACCTTGTAAGGTGTAATGATACGCTAAGACAATTGTGTATAAAATTGAAAATAGTAATAGACATTGGCTGCAAACCATGCAGTTCAAGGCACAAGTCAGAGTAAGTAGTAGTTAAAAGGCATGAGGATTAAGGACTTACAATAGCGGCTTTGACTGGTGTAGTCATGCCCTTCTTCTTGCTGGTGTGACAGTCCTTGAAGATTTCCACATCATTTGGTTCAGGTACTTTTTGGTCCTTGCGGGCTTTCCTCTGCATTTGGAACAAGTCAATATAGATCTGATAATATGGTACAGCGAAAAGAGTGAAACAACAGCTAATTACAAGAGCCTCGCAGTGTGCAATATAGCTACGAGATCCTGTCGTCTGTTGGAATTTCACTTTCGTACGGTTGGCCTTGTTCTTTGAATAGTTCACCTATAAGAAGATAGATTTGTGTGGCACATGCATAAATAGGACTTCAACATGTGATCTGATCACATATATATAATGTACCTGATACTTCAGATCGGACCAGTGTTTAACGAGGCCTCTCCAGTCTTCATCAGATATTTTTTCCACTAGAGATGTTTGGGAAAGTTCACTGTTAGCCTTGCCTTCAAAGTGAGTTTTCCTCAAGTTATACCGATACTGTCGCGGAGCAGACTTGAAAACATGGGTGCAAGCTTGTCTGGTTGCATCATCTTGGCTATCCAACTTGAACCTCATCTGTTGAAAATTATGGGAGTCTCATTATCAGCAACCTAGAAAGTATTGGACAGAGCAAGACGATATTACTAGTTTCCATACATAACCATACTTACAGATAAATGGTCGAGGAAGGTGTTGAACTGGGTTTCTTCTTTGTCATTCCTGTACTGAATCCATGTTGGGAGGATACATACATGACACCTAACAGCAACCGCTGCCTCTGATACTAACTTGGCTGACTCTGTAGCATCACGTGGCCTTTTTAAACCTGCCTAAAAACGGATCTCCATTCTTCCTCCTCTAGATTTAGTTAACCTATCGAGCGTTATCCCTGATGTTTGTTTCCTCTTGCACCTAGGTGCTAGTCCAACAACAAACATAGGAAGTGTTAGGGTACATCAAACTGTGAGACTACATATAAAGAAGCATGCAACTGTAACTTGACTCCAGCAACTACCTTCTTGCTGTTGAAGCTCACAAAGTTCATCTGATCTTGCCAACTCATCTTGTGTCAAGAGTGCTTCGGAAGTAGTGTCAGGTGGCAAGGGAGCTTGGGAACGTGCTGCTAGCTGAGTTGACCAACAAGTAAATCGTGCAGCTGGTGGTACTATGCAAGGTGTTGCGACAACTAGGGTTGTCTTTGCTTGTTTCGTGGCAGCTATTTGTTTCTGTTTGGCTTGTTCTGCAGCTCGTGTAGCATGGGATACCCTGTCGGTACAATTTTCCGCTGGACTTTGACCTTCTATTGCACCATCAGTACCAACAGAATCTGCAGGATTGTTCCGCTTCCCTTTCCATGTCATTCTTTCTTGCTTCCTCTTTCTCTGTGCCATGTTAAATCAAGCCGACAAGAAAAATGAATAACAATTTAGTTCTTCAGAACAAATGTACTTTGATGTAAGAACATGGTGTGATAGACATATATTGTATGTTCTAGAAACAGGAACACGTGTCTTAGTCACAAGTATAATGTGTAAATTAAGCAGATGAAATTCAACAAAATTAGAAGCAATACAAGCTAGACATCATACATAACATGGAACCACATATAACAGTGCCAAGTTAGAGGGAGCACATGTGATGGTGCACTAGGGGGAGACATGCTCATCACCAACACAGCTACGTTGAGTGTCTATGCGTGTGTTGTCTTGGAAATCATCTTGGGGGGATGGAGGAGTAGAATATGTAGAGGCCCTCCATTTGGAAGGAGAACATTCATCCGCTGCCTTGCTAACTTCCTTCCGCTTTTATGATTTTGAATTGTCAAGTAAAACCGACAAGAAAAAGCAATAAAATTCACTCTTCAGAACTCATTCGTGCATGATACTGACAATCACTACTTTGATGCAAGGCAAACACATGATTCCAAGATGGAATAATACGAAAAACAGGACGACATGGCATATTCACAACTGTTTGTGTAAACTAAGCAGAAACCATTTCACCAAATAAGAAGCAATGCAAGATAGACACCACGTGAAAGATGCAACCAATATGACTCTGCCAAGTTAAAAGTGTCCCATCATAAATGGCATTTCAACAAATTAGAAGTAGCACATGCTATAAATCATATCAAAGATGCAACTAATATCACACTGCATATATTGAAGGTGTCTCGTCATATTGATTTATGCGGGATACAAAAAAACAATAGTTTTATGTGAGGACATGCTTAATAGACAGATGTACTATGTACTAAATACAGGAAGGCATGTCACATTAACAGGTATAATGTATAAGCTAAGCAGAATAGCACATGCAGTTTTACCAGATTGGAAGAATTACAATCTAGACACCATATGCAACATGCAACCACATATCATGCTGCCAAGTTAGAGCAAGCACCTGTGATGCCAGTGCAGGGGAAATGCGGTAATCAACTACAGAGCTACGTTCAGTATCTTCATCTAGCCTTGCTGTTTCTTGAGAATCATGTCGGGAGGCTGATGTTGCATTCTTTAAATGAGGAGTAATCCACTTGCCTGACTGCCTCATCATAAGTGATTGATGAGGGATACACATGAACATTAGTTTGATGTAAGAACATGGTTAATACACAGATGTACTAGTATGTACCAAAAATAGAAAAGGCATGTCATATTCAAAGGTATAATGTGTAAGCTAAGCAGATCCAATTTAACCAAATTGGAAGCAATACAAGCTAGACATCCGACTGGAGTGGTGAGCATGATCATCTAGGACCTGAGAGCCTGGTGGGAGGAGGGCTGCTTCGCCACCATCGCGGCTTTTTAGTTGGCTTCCAGGTGATGCCGTTCTTTGTTGGGCTTGTCACTGGCTCAGCCAGTGCCCTGACTAGCTATTTGTCTTCTGGTGCTCACGAGGTGGTGGTTCATGTAAAAAATATCTTTCCTTATCTTAATAAAGACTGACTTCGGCCTTTCGAATACAAGCTAGACACCATATGGAACATGCAACCGCATATGACACCGCGAAGTTAAAGCAAGCACCTGGGATGGTGGTTCATTGCGAGCGAGGTCATCAACTCCAGAGCTACATTTACCGTCTCCATCTGCTGACACTGCACCTATTATAAGGCTGAAATGTGTCTGTCCTATCCGCGTACGACGCTGGAGCGACTTCTCTCTTTTCTTTTTTGCTTCTCTCATAGCAGCAGAGTCTGAAATACCCTTGCATAAAAACACAATAGTGAGAGTATGGGTGAAGTGTGTGCAGAACTAGTGCACTGTAAAAGTAGCAGATAGCAGGTGGCTGAAAAATAAATGATAGGAGACATATGATAGCTCTACAACATTGCATGGCAAACAAAATTAGATTCTACTCCGTATGATTTTGTAATATATGAGCACAGGAAATGCAGGTACTCCTCCAGCACACCACCACATGAGGTCATATCAAGATAACAGTCGACTGAAAATAAATAGGCCAGTCGATTTTTTAATGAACCGTCCGATCTATAAGGAACGGGCAGATGGCCTTTGTCTACCTCCCGCCAGTCACTGTTGACGATCTTTCTCGAACCGCCAGCGACCACCGGCCCAGACCCCTGCCTCCGACGCCCCGCCCTCCCCTCGACCTCACACCACCGCCGTGCTTGCCAGCGCCCCCAGGCCATCCCTTTAATCCCGGCCGACCTCCGGATCGGGCGCCAGTAGCTCTAGGCCCCACACGCCCCTAAGATAAACACTGAGGCGCTGCTTCCCCGGCATAATAGGCGGACTAGCGCCTGTTACGCCGGGGAATGCTTCCATTAATTGGGAATCAACTGACCAGGAATTGAAATTCAGGGGGGGCGACGGACCTCTAGCTAAGGTGAAATAGTATATGAGGAGAAACCTTGTGCATCGCGAGTTACTAGGAACATCTAGTATCAAGAAGAAGCGGTCAACTAGTGTCTTCTGTAGGATGAATACCGTGCAAGCAGACACGTAAAATTTGCACGAAGAAGGGAAGAGGAGTACCATTTTCGGTTGCTGGTGTGGTCGCCTCCACATGTCGCGCCGATCTTCTTCTTTCTTCCGGGGAAACCGATGTTCTGGAGGAGGGTGCAGGCTTGGACGAACCCATGGCCAAATAGTTGAGTGTGTTGCTGTGGCCGTATGTCGGGGGAGGGGAAGCAGATCCGAGGCGGCGAAGGACGGCGTAGCAGGAACAGCTCCGGTGCGGTGGAGAGTGGCGAAGTTGGAGCCGCAGCAGTGAGGCGCAGGACGGCGTGGTTGAACTGGCTCGGGTAAGGACGGCTCGGCCTCGGCTTCAACTACTAGCCGTGGAGGGCGTTGCAGTTGAGGTTGCGGTGGACGACGACGTCGGGGTATCGGCTCCGGCGTGATGGAGGAGGGCGGCGGTTGATGGGTGGAATGGGGTGACGGACGGAGGACGCCGGGGTTTCGTGGCTGGTGGAGAGGTAGTTTTTGCGCCCACAAAGTACGAATGGGGAATCGGACGAGTGGGCGGGGGGGAGGGGGGAGAACCATGTTTCGGTCTGGGACGCGCTTGTTTTTGGCTTTTTTGAACAGAAGATGGGACACGCTTGTTTGAAATTTTGGGAAAGTACAGACTTTGCCCCCCTCTTAAATTTCGGACCTACTGCGGGTCAGGGGTAGGATGGTAATCCCAGGTGTCCCAAGTAGTGGGCGGGAGCGATTTCGGCCGCGCGCATGTGTGCTTAGGCGGCCATTGTGTATGAATGTTTTTCAGAGGCGGTTGCGTGGCGTCTAGATGAAGCTACAAACCTACCCCGGTTTAGACCTTTGGATGTCGGGCCGGCAGGTTTCACGGGTCGGAGTTATTAGAAAGGTAATTTCCTTGTACTACCAAACATTTGTCTCACGCGGTTCCGGGCGAGTAGAGGCTCTTTTGGCACTTCGTTCGAAATTTTGAAACACAAGCATTCACGTTTAGAGTACTCTTGAACTTTGAGGATTGACCTAAATAGACAACGTTATATTTGACCTTGTATGTTTGAAAACCACATTAAATTATCCGCTTCTTTTTGAGATTTTGACACTTGAAAATCCTATAACTACGATTATTTTGGAATGGAGGAGCTAAATTAGAATCTATTTTGTACACGACTACATATGCTATTATGTACAAAATCAGAGCAAAGATTGGTGCCCCCATAATTTAGGTACGATTTACAAACGCCGTGATATCAAATTCAAATAATTGAATGGACTTCATGTTGAATTTGATTTTTTAAAACCACCTTAAGTTGAATTCAAATGTATGCTAGTTCCTAGGTAGCTATTTATAATGTTCATTGTGTAACTTTCGTATGTATAATGTGCTTTACACACACAACATGAACTATACTCACTTTTATATTCGATTGCTAAAGCGATGCATTGTCTGGAGTTCAAAATACTAACTATGTGGATCAATTGTGTCGAATAATAACATAGACATGCTCAAATTCGATAGAATCTAGATGTCTAATGGATCAATGACCGTTCCTTACGTGAATTGCAAATAGCATGATCCCATCCTAATATTTGGATACAATTTATATCTTTAATCAATGTGTACAGCAGTCTTGTACGTGTAGTTTCACTCTCCATCGGTGGTCTCTCACACATGCTCACACACTCTCTCCCGAGGTGTCTTTCTCGCACACATGCTCTCGATATAACCCTCCCTCCCTCTCGTAACCATTTACGACTGTTTTCACTAACCTTTATCACAAGCACTCTTCCTCTCGCAAGCATACACACGCACAATCCCCATCGACCCTTTCTATATACATAGACCTGCCTACGTGTCTCCTGTACGCACATTATCTTTAGGCCTGTCTCTCACGCATTGTCTCACACCTCTCTTCCTAATCGACAAGTATGATTCTAGCAGAGCATTCTGTAGGATGCCCCTTAAAGTTAGGTTGGATGAATAGTAATATCAGAGATAAAGGGGTTACCTTAGTCCGAGAACCTAGGGTTACAAATCCTAGCCGGCTTTGTCAGTGGACATAGAGTCCTTCACAATTATGCTATCTTTGTCTTGTACGACTAGTCATCCATGGGTCTCCCTAAATGCGTCACGGGCCGACCAATGTGGCGCAGGACGGAACCGAACGAAGGGCCTCACCTCGACCCACCGGACCTCATGCGGTGACACACCCTCTGCCCCATGTCTCGTTATCTTCTCACACCCACACATACCAACACAGACACCACACACAAAAAATATATTCTCCTGGTGCCTCTATCCACTCCCCCCTTGCATATACACACTCAAGGGAATCTCTCGCCGTGACGTCATATTCGTCTCTCTCTCTAGACCACTCTCATTTCTCGTGCTATCTCTCCCATGCCCCCCTGTCGGCCCCTCTATCCATGCCTCTCTCGAATACGTAATACACACACATACCTCTCTAGGCCCTGCCAAATGCATCAACTACACATTCACACATGTTACATCACGTACCCCATTGATCTAAAAAGCCCTCTCTTCACGTTTATTTCGCATACAACATTCCTTTTGAATAAAGTGTGGCCAAAAAAATATTTTATAATTTCTACATATATACAACATTACAAAGTTATATGGAGGAGTATGAACGCTTGCATTGCATGGTGCCCACAATGATATTTATTCCGCACTGTGAATTTGTATATTTTTATACTATATATAAAGGTAGTCATAATAAAGAGAAATGAAGAGCATCTCTCTCTCCATCGCATACCCCCCCTCTACGCCCCTTTCAGGTACGCACACAAACTATCTCCAGGTCCTCTAAAAGTAAGCCCCCAGCACATTCACGCATGTTTCATCTTTCTCTCGCGATATATACAGTGACGATCATTGTATTTGAAGCGAAAGCACGATACGTACATTGGACTTCAGAATGCACTCATTACGGTCACCATTTACGTTTTGTGGTTATTATACAGTCACGGGCTCACCGTACAACTCTGTATTTGCTCAAGACACGACTAGTTGACCAGTTAAACGCTCCACATGGCACCTCTAGTGTTGCATGACATTATCTCACTACCATCGGGCCCACCTGTCGGCTTGTATCTACTCTACATCTACACTCTTATAAAATACTCCCTCCATTTCTTTTAAGTCTGCATATAAGATTTGGTCAAAGTCAAACTTCGTAATGTTTGACCAACCTTCTAGAAAAAAATCTTAACATCTACAATACTAAAGCAATATGGTATGAAAATTAATTTCATGATGCATCTAACAATATATATTTCATATTATGAATCTTGACCAAATCTTATATGCAGACTAAAAAGAAACGGAGAGTACTAGCAAGAGCCCATGCGTTGCACGGAACATCAAGATGCATTTGTATGAGTAGTTTATCTTGTGGAGAAAAGGATGAACAAGGGAAGGCCTTATTGCAAGTGTGGAGAGGGTGTGGGTATCTTTTTGCAAAATTGTCATAGTTTCCTTCTTATCCGTCAGATATAGATCGGACGGCCTATATTGCAGGATGGCAGGCACACGATCATCACTGACTATGCTTTTATAACAGTAGGATAAAATACACTCTTATAAAAAACAGAGTTGTGATGATGGTGTGCTGCCATCCTGCAATATAGGTTGTCCGATTTATATCGGCGAATAGGAAAGAAACTATGACAATTTTGCGTAAGATGTACCCACACACCTCTCCACATTTGCAAATAAGGCTTTCCCTCGTTCATCCTTTTCTCTCACAAGATAAACTAGTCATACAAATGCATCTTGATGTTATCTGCAACGCACGGGCATCTTGCCAGTAAGAATGAAAACAAACGACAAAAACATATTGGACGGTGGTTCGAAGTCATGACCTCGGGCACAGCGGACAAGGTGGCCTTGTATTGGTATGTTGAGCCGTCTGTTTTAACACACAGGAGCTGGTTTGGTGATTACACACAAACGCACGCATGCACACGAACTGCATGCACGCAACACTCACACGAACACATGCACCCACACAGGCACGCAACACTCACACATACACACGTAGACACGCACGCACGCAACACTCACACGCACACATGCACGCATGCATGCACACACCAGTACACCACACGACCAACACACCCTCTCATGCTCAAGTGCTCAACCTACACGTGCATGCGCACACATCAGGCCCTGACAGACACATACACAACCGGGTGATTCCCGCGCATGGGGTGGAGTCTTGTCGCGCCTGCGTAAATTTGTGTTTATCTGACCTTTTCCCTATGTGAACTGATAGGTGGGACCCACAAGGAACGTGGTCAATTTAACTAGTCAACATGGTGCCACGCATACTATTTGGCCGGTCAACAGAGTGCAATCTGATGCTGAACCGTGAGCAAGTGACCGTATAATCACCGCAAAACGTATATAGTGACCGTAATCAGCTTATTCTGAAGTTCGGTGAACGTATTACCCTTTTCTCTCTGTAGGCCCTCCAAAACTACATCTCTACACGTTCTCCCATGTTACATCTAACAACTATGCAATACAACACTACTACTACACTCTAACACAATAAATCATATGTGTTTTTAGTTTTACTAGATATCATATTGTTACTTAATTATTCAGTTTGCGTACATTAAAATTGCCTTTGAAATGTATGGCCAGTATCATATACCGTGCGGGAAAAATCCTGCCCTTTCCTGTTTAATCGGGTTTGTATCGATGGATCGTGCGAAACAGCAAAACTATAGTACTATATACAGTACAAGTGACAATTCACTGGGCCGTCGTGTCATGTACTCCTCCGTCGTAAGAGGGAGCGCTCGCTTTCATAAATCTTCTAGTCCCTTTCGCCAACATGTGGGGCATCAAGCTACCGGGTCCGTGTGCCATACTGGAATACAGTGTAGAGCAGCCGGGGTGAAGCACCCAGTCATGGCGCTGGCGTAGTAATGAGAAATGAGGCATCAAATCACAAAGCTGCAACTTTGCCGTAGTTAAGTTGGAGGGACGAAGTAATAATGCTAAAAAAAGAAGTTGGAGGGACGAAGCAACCATCATTTCACTAGTTGCTGAATCCGCTTCTCCCTCATCTTCTTCAAGTTCACCACGTGTTGCTTGTGCCGTTGTTCTGCCTCATGTGGGAAGCGGATCGGCTTGGTAAACCGCCAGGACAACGTCCTCTAAAAATAAGAAACCTCCCCCGCCATCCGCGCGGCAAAATCACCTCCTTTTTACTAATCTTGATTCTATAATTTTTAGATCGATATAATTGAGATTTGTATAGATAGCACACAGGAGCAAAACCAAGTGGTACAGTTAAGGGCATCCACAATGTGTAGCCAAATGTGAAAATAGCTTTTGGCATCGTGGGAACCATTGTGGACGGTGTTGCCAAAGCCAAAAGGATGGAACCGAAGCTCCCTGATTGATTGATTGATTGATTGAAGGAATAGAAAAATGCAACGTCTCTCCTCTTTCTCCCGTGCATGGACGCATGTACAGTATAGAGGACAGAGTCTACTCCCCTGTCCCTTCTATCACAAATCACAAAGCAGTGAGGCGTCAAATCACAGAGCACGGACGAAGAAACCATCATTTCACTCTTCGCTGACTCCGCTTCTCCATCGTCTTCTTCGAGAAACCATCTCACCGCACTAAGCTGGACGGACGACGCTATTGTGTACGAGTAGTACTAGTACATTTACGCGTCCTTTGGTTCAACCGACTTCCTGGATGAAAATAAGGCGGTTGTCTCGGCTTGCAAGCGGCACTTGTGAACGACTTACCGTGGTCTCCCTCAATGGTGTTCTCTGTCGAACGCACTTCGCCAAACCACAACGTTCGAGATATCGTCGACGTCACCGCAATGGGGAAGGAACTCAAATATAGTTACTACCTCCATTTTTTTGTACACAAGGCCAGTATATCAAAATTACAATTTGCAAAAGGCCAGTAACACTAATCGAGGCAAAATTGATGGGGTTTGCCTCGTACTAGCAACGAAGGACATTAATATCCCCTGCATGGATGTGGAAGTGAGAAGGTTGGTTTGCATGGCGCTGCATTAATCAAGCGATGAGGAGTGAGATGGTTAGCTCTTTGGGCTTTGGAGAAAAAAATACGCATTAATTGACACGTGAAACGAGGATTTGTATCGATTAATCCCGCGAAGGAAAACCCCGCCTTTCTTTTTAACACTAGTACTACGTACTTATCCTGTTTGGGTCTAGGCCTTGCATTGACATACTTCGGCACACATTTTTGCCAAGCTTGCCTAAAGTTTTCAAAATGAAAAGGAGGTACACTTGCGCACGACTGTCGCGGTCGCACCGCACCCTCACATGGTCGCTCCTGCACGCCGCAGTCGCACCGCACCCTCACATGCACAGTCGCTCCTGCACGCCGCAAACCCAACCAAGGGAACGCACCCTCACTGACACGTGCTGTCGCATGTGAACAAACCAAACTCAGCCATCCTACCGCTGACACATAATTTTCGTTCATAGAGTATGTTTATCCAACCGCATGTTGGGGAGTATCCGTATGGCCCGTGCGGTGGTCTGTTGGGGAAGAAGAAGAGGTGAGGAAGAAGGGTTAGGAGACGTAGGATATTCATCCAACCGCCTGAAATGGTAGACTGACCCAAGTCAGGCGACTTGCATAAGAATATATGTTTTTACACAGCAAAAGATCCATAAAAACAACAACATAAAGAAAAACTATCACTGCTCGCGGAACGAGACGGCCTCGTCGTCTTTGGCTGCCGGCGCGAACCAGCCGTAGCTGCCGACGTGTGTCTCCACACCGTGGTTGTCCTCGGCCTCCAGCTACTCGTTCACGCGGAGCGTGCGGGCGCTCTGCACGGACGAGAGCACCGCCCGGTTCAAGTCGAGGACGTCCGGTTCCGCCTGCAGGAGGGCCTCGATGGCAGCGGCATCCGCGCGCTCCGCGTCGAGTCGAGCCTCCGCCGCCCGGTTCAAGTCCAGGACGTCCGGTTCCGCCTGCAGGAGGGCCTCGATGAGAGCGGCATCCGCGCGCTCCGCGTCGAGTTGAGCCTCTGCCGCCCGGTTCAAGTCCAGGACGTCCGGTTCCGCCTGCAGGAGGGCCTCGATGGCAGCGGCATCCGCGCGCTCCGCCTCAAGTTGAGCCTCCTCCGCCCGGTTCACATCCACGACATCCGGTTTCGCCTGCAGGAGAGCCTCGATGGCAGCGGCATGCGCGCTCCGCGTCGAGTTGAGCCTCTGCCTCCCGGTCCTCCTTTAGTATCGCCAGGTTGAACCGCTGGTCCGCCTGCACCATGGGGGACTCGGACGCCGGCACGAAGTCGACGTCCATCGTCTCATACCCATCGGGGCCTTCTGCGCCGCGACCTCCGCCATGAACATTGGATCGGCTTCCTTCTCCTCGTAGCTTGGCTCCAGAGAACTCGGGGATTGGCCCGCCGCAAAGCGAGCTTGGGAACGGAGGTCTCTGGCGTCGACCGCCGCCGCGATTTCTGTACAGCGCTCCGGCGTCAGCATCTTGTAGTACGTGATCTTGTGGCGCACCATGGCTTTCCGGCGAACTAGGGGACGCTTGATGCGGGCTAGGGGATCGAAAGGTAGGGGAAGGGGATGGAGATTAGGTGTGGTTTTAGGGCAGTGGCTGGGGTAGGCCGAGCAGCGAAGGTTCTGGTGTGAATAGTGGTTTCGGTGACGACCGGTCAATCGGTTTTGACTGTACATCGCTCTTGCCGCCTTTGCGTTGCATCCCTCCACGCTGGACCCTCCACGTCGCTCACCGAATGGAACACACTTCGTCTTGCGTTTTCGCTCGCTTGTGGGACCACAGTTGAGAGCAAACCGACGTCCTTCCCCCTCCCCCGCCCGCGTCATTTTATGCGGTGTAAATAAAAACAGAGGGAGTATACTACAGATGAGGATCCCCTGACGTGGCCGAACCCATTTAGTAACTGACATGCGGGGCCTAGCAGGTATGGTGTCCGCCAGTAAGTGACCGAAAGGGAGGGTAAGGCAGGGATACGTATGTGAAAGGAGCTTCCAATGATATAATTCTCACATTATACATCTCATGTACTATTAATCTTGTCAATAGTCAAATGCAGTTTTGAAAAACGTATTAGAGCATGGTTAATAATATAGCCAGTCGATGGCTATCAGGAACTGCCATGTCATCTATAGCCATCATCTATTATATGCACTCATACAGTAGTTGGGCTATAAGGTTGGCTATTTCCCGCAAAGATATAAGGTTGGCTATTGTATTAGTACTTTTTTCCATCTCCTCTCCATCTCTTTCTTCATATTTATTGTACGTATTTAACTAGGAATGCGTATATAGCTAGGCTCTTGCATGAGAGCTCACTCCCCTTACTTTTTCACATCTCTCTCCTCCACATAGGCCCTATATAAATGGAAGGAGGGAGTACAACTATGAGCACTGCATACTCTAGTACAGATGTTGTCAGTACTCCACTAGTACTATTGGACAGGGAGCTTAAAAAAGTTACTATTGGACTGGCTATACGTGGCGAAATCCTAGTAGGAAGAGCATGCGCGAGAACAAGCACATTCACGTGGTTGAAAACAAATTGGAAACCATCTCGAGTACAAATCTAGGAGTACGTACGAATCTAACAATATTGATTGGGCGTTGTTGAATGTTGATACTTTTTTTATCAAAGTAGAGATACTTTGACTACACATAAAACTTATATGTAAACTAGAAAGGATAGGAGGGAGTATATTGTACGTTCAAAAACGAAACGAACATTGAATACCCTTTATATATGATTTGCGGATGCTATGATCACCGGTTCAAAATTTTGAATCCGCCTTAGGTATCACACATGCCCCCACTCGTTCTCTCTCGATTTCATCTCGGGGTCCGGAGATCGATTGAAAGAGGACTAGGGTGGGTACAATACGTTCGTTTCGCTTATGAACGTACAATATACTCCCTCTGATCCACACAGACCCCCCCCCCCCGCGGGTCATTTCTATCATAGAAACAGACCAAACCTTTATCTCCTTGCACGACACGCAATTGATCTCTGAACATCAATCGATCTCGTCAACATGTGTCGGGGCATGCATGAACCGAATGGGATGCCAAAACTAAGACGCGAAGCGACACGTAGTGGAGGCAAAGTGAAACTTCAAACGAACCGTTTGTTTGTATGCATGTCGGACAAATTACAAATAAACATTGGAAATACAAGCATGGTCTAGGCCCACATGCGAATGATACTCGGCAGAATGTTCAAATGAGGCATGCGGGAGGATGGACTCGACCGGAGGGCGACATGATCGATGGAGAAGAGGGTTGGAGATGAATGAGAAATAAGCAAACGCCACATGATTATACTTGACCGGCTCAAATAAACAATAAGTTGTCTCGCTTGGCCTACATAGTGAAAGGCCTAATGCGCAACGCGGAGCACTGACGCTCGAATATGGCCGGGAAAACAGGGAAACCGACATGTGGGGCACACCTGTCGGGACGACGTAGCGCAAACTAGTCCAATGGAGGAGCTGGCCCACGACCTCCTCGCCACCGGCAACCGTTCATGTGGGTCGTGGGGGCCAACAACGTGGCGCAGCTCCAGCACCGCCTCTGGACACGGCGACCGCGGTGAGCGACACGCTCATCGTCGCTAGACACGGTCGGTTTCAGTGTGCCGAGGGTGGCGTTAGTGCTGTGGCACGACCAACAGCTAGTATGTTTGGTTTGTGCCCAAGGTTGCCCCATCAAAGCATTGGGTAGCCAAAATTTTGGTTGAGGTTTTGGTTGCCCATGATTTGGCCGACATCGGCAAGAAAAATGAACTAGAGTTGGCTAGAGTTCATTGGCATGCCAAAAAAATGGCAACCATCCATTTTTGGGTCATGACCAAAACCTCAAAAAAATGGCAACCATCCAAACAAAGACCAATCTTTGGGTCATGACCAAAATTTTGGTAAGGTGCACTTTGGCCACAATCCAAACACACCCCAACACCCGGCTCGTCGAGGATGCACGGGGCGCCGGGACGCGTCCGCGGAGTGGTGTAGCGCGGCCAACTGCATCCTCAGGACCTGAGACCATGCCGGGTCGTCTTGCTTTTTCAATGACATGCGTCGATCGCATGTGAGCAAAGGGCATCTCCAACGTTGCCACGACCGCAGCTGACTACCCTGGCACACCAAAAACCCTCGTCCCTCGCGCCGTCGCGCGGTTCGTTCCCAGACGGCGCCAGCTGCCTGCATTCATGCCGTCCGTCCGTATGCCGTCGTTAAGAGGCTCGGTGCCCGAGGAACCAACTCCGGCGACTTAATGACGCACCAGGACGCTTGGCCTCACCGGAATGCGCTACTTAAAGCGGCAACGCCCAGCTAACCTCCACACCATAGCGCATCGTCCTCCTACCTGGCACCACATCCGCCATGACCGCAAGCGCGAACGCTCTGCGGGAGAGCTTGTCTTCGGGGATGGAGCTCGAGGTCGCCGCCCTCGCTCAAGTCGCCGCACAAGCGGTGGCCACGCTGGCGGCCGACGACGGGAGCACCGTCAGCCACGCGTCCTACTTGCCGCCGTCCAACGTCCGGCACCGCCGAGGTCGGGGACTCCTCCGAGGATGAGTAGGGCATGGGAGGCGGCAGGGCATGGTGTGCCAACTGGCCGGTCCATCTCCCGTGTTCTACTTTTCCTCGCCGGAGACCGCACCTTCACTTCACGGGTCTTGAACCCCGCCCCCGTACATGGAGATCGCAGATGGAGGACGTCGGTCGCCGCCGTAGAATAGGTTTAGGGTCGGGTTTCTTTTATTTTTCTGTCCTATAAAAGTTCGAAATGTAATGAAAATCTGCCGTGTTTGCATTAATCTCGGCCGGTGTATATGAACTTTCACAATAATATAGTATATTGTAGGAGTACTAGCAAGATGCCCGTGCGTTGCACGGAAGATCAAGATCTTGTGGGAGAAAAGGATGAACGAGGGAAGGCCTTATCTGCAAATGCACATTCACGCATTTCACATTTTTCTACATCTACGGGAACCTACGAAAGGGTTAACGTAAATTGCCTCTCTCTCTCCTCCCCTGATTTTCATGGTGGTGGGCCCCTCCCTCCCCCCAATCTACAATCAACAGCTCACACGTTTCACATTATGTTAATTACGTAACTGGGACTACGTAGGTGTAGCATTACTCGTCCTAAAAAACCCAACTAAGCCAACCTCCCAGCATATCGCGCGGGAAAAGACCCGGCCGCGCCGTTTTAGTCGGGATTACCGGATTACTAGTAGTAGTATCGATGGATCGCGCGAAGCAACAAGTTTTTTTTGAGGGGGCGAAGCACCTAGTTTAAAAGGAAAAAAGGCGGTACACTCACAGCACCCTGTCGCGGTCGCATTGCACCCCACACACGTTCGGTCCTGCACACGGCTCACGCAAACGGAACGCGCTTCGGCTTGCCTCTTCACTGACACGTGGGACTGCACTTGGAGAAACCGACCATGCGCCAAACTCCCCCCGCCCACCACACGAAAATCCTCCCCCCACCCAAAAATTCCCCCAAATCCTAGATTCAACCGCCCTTCGGCCAACTAGCCAATAATATTCCCCAAACCCCCTCCCCCCGTCCCCCTCCACTCCATTCGCTCCGCCAAAGCCGCCCTCCCCGCCACGCCGATACGTCGGCGCCGCGGTTCGTCGAGGGGACGCACGGCGATCCTCTCGCTCCCACAGTACGCTCTCGTAGACTGCCGTCCTCTAGCCGCGCCGCCACCGCTGGCGACGTTCTTGTGGAGGCGCACGGCGGTCAGCGCCGCCACCGCTGGCGACGTTCGTGTGGAGACGCACGGCGGTCAGCTTCTCCCACGGTACGCGCATTCTAGACTGAGGCCCCGTGCATGTCGGTGTAGCGCTGAATGTTAGCTGATAGACGCTGTTAATCTCACTGTTTGCCGAAGTAGTTTACAGTCAATATGCTCTGCTTAAGAAGCTTCCTTGCCCTGTTCTGCACTCAATCTGCTTAGCTGAGATGGCATGCCAAGGCCGATTAGTTGCTAAAATATCCTGCCATATATTTATTGTGACGTAGATTGCCATGGTCTAGTAGCCAATCTGTTAGGTGAAATAGCTCTACACCGTTTTATACTCGATCTTTGTTGCTGCGATGGCCTTCGATAGTTCGATGGCTGTGTGCTCGGCCTCATTGACTGCTGAAACAGCCTGCCATAATTTAGCACTCAAATCTGTTTGCTGAATTAGCTTTACATATATTTCGTTACTTAGATCTGCTCGTCCAAATATCTTGCCATAGCTTTAGACATCGACCTAGGTATTTTCTTCTGGACTTCATAAAAAAGCATATATGTTTTTCCTGTAATATCTAGTAGAAGAACTAATTTGTATGTCTAACAGATGGACAGGACTTGGATAACTTCTGCTCGAAGATTCTCCGCTGCATATGTCGAGGGGGTTGAAAACTTCATGAACTTTATCAGAGCTGAGTACGGTGGTCCGAAATCAGATGTGCTCTGCCCGTGTAGCAGTTGTATGAATTCAGTTACAAGACCCCAGTCAACTGTGCAAAATCATCTACACTTGTATGGGATGTCGGTCACATATACTAGGTGGGTTCATCATGGTGAAGCTGTGAACGTCAATGTTATTGACTACGTGGAAGCAGCAGATCACCATCTTGATCTGCCTGATGCTCAGGTGGAAGAGGAGGAGGAGGAGGTGGTGGCGGAGCCAGTGAGTTTGACCAACATTGAAACAATGCTACGAAATGCTCGTGCATTCCGTGAACTTTCACCTGCAGAAGAAAAACGGTGGGCCCGCATGTTGGAACAATGCAACGTGGCTGTCACCCCAGGAAATAAGCTGTCAGTATTCTCAGCTATGGTCACCTTTCTTCAGGTTAAGACATCTGAGCGGATGACCAACAAATCATTCGATGCGATGTTGGCTGCTTTCCGCAAAGCTTTCCCAGATGCGTCTGAGCTGCCACACACCTACAGTAAAATGAAGAATTTCCTTCGTGCAGTTGGAATTGGATATGATATGATCCATGTTTGTAAGAATAATTGTGTTCTGTTCCGGAAGGATTATGCCAACTTAAGTGAATGCCCGAAATGCAAATCATCAAGATGGAAAGATGGCGATGCTGTGAAGAGGATTCCTCATAATGTTCTGAGACATTTTCCAATTACACCAAGATTGCAGAGGTTGTTTCATGATGCTGAAACAAGAGAGGATGTACTGTGGCATTCTAGGAACCAGGATTTCAGAGATCAGAATGTAATGAGCCATCCATCTCATGGTAGTGAGTGGAAAAGCTTCAATCAGAAGCACGAAACGTTTGCTGCTGACCCGAGAAACATTAGACTTGGCTTAGCTTCAGATGGATTTAACCCATTTGGCCACCAGAGCGCCACATATAGCATGTGGCCAGTGCTTGTTATCCCTTACAACATGCCTCCAAATGTCTGCACCAAAGAATCAAACTACATGATGGCCTTGCTCATCCCAGGTCCAAAAAGTCCTGGAAAGGATTTTGATTTGTTCATGGAGCCTCTTGTGGAGGAACTTCAACAGCTATGGAGGGGTGTTCTCACTCGAGACCTATATAGCAGCCCACCAGCTGATTTCTTTCTGCGTGCTGTTATAATTTGGTGCATCCATGATTATCCGGCTTTGGGCACTATGTCAGGGCGAACGACACATGGTTACAATGCATGTGTTCGCTGTGACAGGAATCCGCTGTCATACGCAATACTTAGCAAGATCTGTTACATTGGACACCGCCGTTTCCTTGCCAAGGACAAGCCGCATCCTAGAAAATACCGAAGACATGTGTTCAATGCAAAGCATGAAAACCGTGATGCGCCAAAGAGGCTCACCGCCGATGAGTTGCAAGTGGAATTAGAGAAGGTCAGGCATATTACACCAGGAAACCATCCTGATAATGGTAGCGGGAAAAGGAAGCGTGGCAGGGCAGAAGAGAGATTATTGTTTACCCGCAGGTCCACTTTGTGGGACTTGGAGTATTGGAAAGATTTGGATCTGCGGCATAATCTTGATGTGATGCACATCGAGAAAAATATATGTGACAGCATTATCGGCACACTTCTTAATATTGAAGGCAAGACGAAAGATACCTTAAAATCTAGGATTGATTTGACACACCTGGGTATCAGAAAGGATTTGCAGGTGCAAGATGAAGGTAAACCACGGGATATGGCACCAGCTGTGTACGTCTTGGACAAGGTAAAAAGAAAAGAATTCTGCAAGGTCCTGTCACGTGTGAGATTCCCACATGGATTTGCTTCCAACCCTGAAAGGAGAGTCAGTGCAGATGGAGACAAGGTACAAGGGTTGAAAACTCATGACTGCCACGTCCTACTTCAAAGGGTTTTACCTGTTATCCTTAGAGGATTGGGCCGCCCTGACTTATACAGAGCAGTTGCAGAGTTGGGACAATTCTTCAGGGAACTCTGCAGTAGAAATATCAGGATAGATGCTTTGGAGCGTCTTAGAGACAAGATACCAACTATCCTATGCGACCTTGAGAAGATATATCCTCCAGCCTTCTTTGATGTGATGGTGCATTTGGCTGTTCATCTACCTGATGAGGCACTACTTAGAGGTCCAGTACAGTATGGCTGGATGTACCCTATTGAAAGGCGGCTAGGCACTTTCAAGGGCTATGTTAGGAACAGAGCTAGACCCGAGGGTTCCATTGCAGAGGCCTACATTGCTACAGAAGCGTTGACATTCTGCTCAAAATACATTGAAACAGCTGATCAGCTTAGCAAAGACGTGGATGAAGACAATCCCGGGCTCAATGTTTTCGATTATTCTGTTCGAGTTACAGGGAAGAGTCGACAAGAGGACAAACCTAAAGATTTGGACAAAATGGTTTGGTATGTGTTGAATAACTGTCCTGAGATACTACCTTATATCAAGTAAGTGCTAAGTACTGCAGCTTATACATCATAATCTACTAAACTTGCAGCACATTCTTATATATTTAGATGTTTGACGCGATCACTATGTTGTGCAGCATCTACAAAAAGGAGTTACTGCCGCAAAATCCAAGAAACATTGACAAACTGGTTATGGCAGGATTTGCGAAATGGTTCAAGAGCCATGTAAGCTTTTGAATTGCACTGTCAGTTTTTTAATATATTGAGTACATAAGATGATCAGCTTGTCTATTTTCTAACCATAGGTTAAGAAGATGCGGGAGGATGGGCAGGCAGTTGATGATGCCCTTTACTCACTAGCAATGGGTCCTGATACTCGGGTAAGACATTATGAATCTTGCGTTGTTGGAGATGTGCGCTACAACACCCTTGCACGAGACGAAGGCAGGAAGACACAAAACAGTGCCATCATGAGCACGGATACGTATGACAAAGAGACAACTGAAATGTATGCTAACATAACAGACATTGTTCAGTTGCAGTATATCTCCAGTTTCGAGGATCATCGGTGTGTGGTTCTGTTGTGCTGTCGTTGGTATAACCTGTTTTCCAGGATCGCAAAACCCAGAGCTGATGATTATTTCAAATCCATCAATGTCAAGGCGGCGTACCAGACCAACGAGCCTTTTATTTTGGCAAATCAAGCAACACAGATATTTTTCTTGGAAGACACATTTGCACGTAGCGATGACTGGAGAGTAGTGCAAAGGTTTGAGCAGAGGAATTCGTTTAATGAAGTTGCACAACAAGATGATGCTTACACTGCTCCTGATGTACAAGATAACACAGATGTTCCTAATATCTTTGAGAACCATCACGTCAATGACGCCGGCGAAAAGATTGCCTGTCGTGCTGTGGACATACAAGAGTTGATCAAGAAGAAGCCAACGTTCGAGGACGTTGAGGACGAAGAAGAAGATGACACCATGGGGAATTACGATTCAGACTGATACACATGGCGAAGATGTTGACGCTGCTGCTGCGGATGATGATTACATTGCTTTTGTCGTATTTGCCTGTCAGAAGACGTTTTTTATCTACTATGTGAAATTGTGTTTGCTATGACAACTGAAACCTGATGAACATGTTGTTTAGTATTTTCCTGTGAGAACATCACTTGTTATGTATGCTGATTTGTGTTTGGTGATTGTATGACGACTAAAACATGATGACATTGTTGTTTAGTTGTACTCATATTTGGCTGTGAAACTTGAATTTGATGACATAGTTTGTTGTTGGACTGCAATTTGCTCGACGTCTTCGAATGAGAACAAAGCTGACCCGACAGGTCCTCTGCTAATTTATTTATTTATTACCAAAAGGGCCTCTGCTATTTATTTATTTATGAGCAAAAGGGGATACCCCCTGATTTCCGTTAATAGAAATCATTAGATGTTCACAACACTACGCCCAGCCTGCTACACAGGTTTCATTCATTACTAGTTTCAGCAAAGTGCTCATGTCATAGCCACTGAATACATCACGAGTGCTACATACACTGCAAATAAAGAGACAATCATCCTACAGAGCACATCGATTTTGCCCATTATCTTCACAAGCTCTTTCATCTCCTCATTGCTGTCAAGGCCGTTCAGCAGCTGTTGCTTGGCCATGATCAGAGGAACTGCATCTTTAACCTTCTGCTCTGCATCTTCCTCTTCTGCCGTTCCTTCAGTTACTTGTCCAACACCCCAACCTGCTGGTATTGGGATTCCTCGGCTAACCAAATAATCAGCGTAGTTGCACTCCCCCACATCAGCAACTTCCCAGAAATACAAATCACACGAATCTTCCCTTTTCTGCACGAATCAAATTGGAAGATCATCAACCAAACTATTAAAAAATCAGCAACTGAAAGCAGCAGAACAACACTTAAACATATTATTACCCCATGATTCGGGCATTTGTAGAAGACTCGGCCAGGGTTGAGGATTGTGGTTGAGACGCGACGGATGACTCTGCGTGATTTGCAGCAGTGGCACCACACCAACGGCAGCGGGTTGCGATGAGCAACCGGCTGCGGTGCGCGTGCCGGCGGGGGTGTGATGAGACCCACATGCGATGGTACGGATGGTGACTTGGCGCATATTTGGTTGTTGCCTGCTGAAGAGCAGGTGGACGAGCAGCCAGCGGACATGGTTGCTGCGGCCAGAGCTTCTGATGCTAGGCAGAGTAAGTAGAGAAGAGGAGAAGCGAACGTTGGATATGTCAGTTTCATTACTTGCAGAGTAGCATAGCACCATATATAGTCATAGTCTAGGTTTGGATTCGAACCAGCTACAGGAGCACGTCTCTCTTTTTTCTAAAACTCAGCAACGTCTCTTTACTGGTACACTAGCTTGTTCTGTACGCCTTCTCAAGTCTTTGATTCCTCCACCTGACATCTGGGACCCACCGGAAGGGTCTCTGTATTTCGCGAAAAAAATGTGCCCCCGCTGACAGGTCGGACCCACCAGCTATCTTCGCACGCAAGGAAGTGCCTCCTTATTACGCACAAAAAAATGAATACTCCCCCTGCCAGCTGGAACCCAGCATCGTGGGAGGCTGACTTGTGGGCCTACCAAGTTGACGGGGACGGAGGGCTTTGTCAACTTAGTCAATATGAACGATTCTAGCTCCAGTTACCGTACGATGTTCATCCAACGGCAGTAGTGCTTCTTCAACCTCTGGTCTTCTTGCTCCAGCCGCCCAAACCAGCGCCGGTCGTGCCGCGTGCTCCTGCCTCCCGTGGCCGGCTGTGATGCCGCGGAGGCCTCACCGCCCCCTACTACTCCCACCGCTCGCCAGGCCATCCCTCTACTCACCCACACCCCCTGTTATTCTGCGGCGACGGCAGCCATACACCGCAGCCGAACCAGTGAACCCTCGTACTCCTCTCTGCCTGGGCATCCACTGTCGCGTCTTCCCCGGATCCGCTTCATCCCCTTCCTAGGCCTCACCATCGTCCACGGCCTTGGAGCTCTCGGTGCGGCGTGGTCAATGTGGTCAACGACCGACTTCTATCAAAAGAGTACTGTACGTGGAGAGGCTGACAGCTGGGTCCATGGCCGTAGCTGGGTCCACGGCCACAGCCCAGTCTTTTGTGATTTGCCAAGTAAGTCGCTTGGTGAGGCCTGTTGGGCTGCAAATCTTTCAAGACGAGGAGAGCTTCATTCGGCTGGCCGAGAAAATGGCCTATCAGTAATGAGAAATGGGCTGTACATTTTTAAAACACATCAAACCGGCAATTAGTTTCAAATTTCTTTTTTTCATTCGAGATTTTAAATTGCATTAATTTTTATGCGCGGACAATTTGTTGGATTTGATATTGATATACATTTATTTTTAAAATCAGTTTGAATGTGACTTGAAATTTCCGGATTAAAAACAGTTCGGACCGCACTGAAATATGCAAAATTTTGTATAATTTTTAACCGTGGCCACAATATTGGCTGTAATGCTAACAAAAAGAATATGGGCTCCAAAAAAACCTTAAGAATTAGCAAATGGGCTGTAAATTATTAGAAATAATGGCAGATGGGTTGTATGCTGTTTTCCACAGATTTGAGGCTTTCCTAAAAAAAGGTTGACGCACAAGCAGTGACTGTTGGATGTCCATCCAACGGCCGTCGTGCTTCTTCAATCTCTGCTCTTCCTGCTCCAGCCGCTCAAACAAGCGCCGGCGGGACTGCCTGCTCCCTCCTCCCCGCGGCCGGCTGTGCTGCCGCGCAGGCCTCACCGCCCCACCGTACTCCCATCGCTGGCCTAGCCATCCCTCTACTCACCCACACCTGCTGTTATTCTCCGGCGACGGCAGACGAACCAGTAAACCCTCGTACAGTCGTACTCCCCTCCGCGTGGGAAACAACTGCCGAGTCTTCCCTGCCTCCGTGTCGTTCCCTTCCTAGGCCTCGCCGTCGTCCACCGCCCTGGTGCTCTCGGCGCGGCCTGGTCAACGTGGTCAAGGAACGACTTCCATCGGAAGTGGACTGTACGTGGAGAGGCTGACAGCTGGGTCCACGGCAGCCGCAAGGAATGCCTCCTTATTACGCGCAAAATAATTATTCCTCCACCTGACATCTAGGACCCACCGAAAGGGCCTCTGTATTTCACGAAAAAAAACGTTACCGCCGCTGACAGCTCGGACCCACCAGCTATATCTTCGCACGCAAGGAAGTGCCTCCTTATTACGCACAAAAAAATGAATACTCCCCCTGCTAGCTGGGGACCCATATAGTGGCAGGCTGACTTGTGGGCCTACTAAGTTGACGGGAACGGAGGGCTTTGTCAACTTAGTCAATATGCACGATTCTAGCTCCAGTGACCGTACGATGTCCATCCAACGGCCGTAGTGCTTCTTCAACCTCTGGTCTTCTTGCTCCAGCCGCCCAAACCAGCGCCGGTCGTGCCTCGTGCTCCTGCCTCCCGTGGCCGGCTGCGATGCGGCGGAGGCCTCACCGCCCCTACTACTCCCACCGCTGGCCAGGGCCATCCCTCTACTCAACCACACCCCCTGTTTATTCTGCGGCGACGGCAGCCTCACACCGCAGCGAACCAGTGAACCCTCGTACTCCTCTACGCGTGGGCATCCACTGCCGCGTCTTCCCCGGCTCCGCGTCGTCCCCTTCCTAGGCCTCGCCGTCGTCCACCGCCCTGGTGCTCTCGGCGCGGCGTGGTCAACATGGTCAAGGAACGGCTTCCATCGGACGTGGACTGTACGTGGAGAGGCTGACAGCTGGGTCCACGGCCGCAGCAAGGAAGTGCCTCCTTATTACGCGCAAAATAATTATTCCTCCACCTGACAGCGGGGACCCACCGGACGGGCCACCGTATTTCGCGAAGTTTCCCCCTGACAGCTGGGACCCACCAGCTACATCTTCGCACGCAAGGAAGTGCGTCCGGGCAAAAAAAATGATTCGCCCCCTGACTGCTGGGACCCACCAGCTACATCTTCGCAGGCAAGGAAGTGCCTGACAGTCGGGACCCACCTGGTCGAAGCGTACGTAGCGTTGTCATTCTGGTCGCGAACGTGTACGTACATACTGGTCGATGTAGAGGCGCGCACGTGTCGTAGTAGAGGCGCGCACGTAGCATGTACACGTACGTACAGCGGCCAGTGCGCAAGAAAGAAAATACGGCCATGTACGTACATACGGGCAGGGTCTCGAACGCCTACTGCGTAGACGTATGGCCAGAGCTCGTGTACATGGCTGGGTCGGAACGGAGAAACAGCATCGTTGTCGTGTTCATGGGGAGCCAACCGGCTGGGTCGGAACAGAATGCATCGTCGTGTTCATCGGGAGGGCTTGGAGGGAACAGCCAATGGAAACGAGGCTTGGCGTACCGTAGAACGGAGGAAACGGCCTTGTGTTCGACAGGCCACGTTCGAAACGGGATCCTGTTCATTGGGAGGGGTCTGGCATACCGCAAAACGGAGGAAACGGACCTCCTACGGTCGAAACGTGGGTCCTGTTGATCGGGAGGGGTGTGGCATACCGCAAAATGGAGGAAACAGACTTGTGTTGGAGCGCTACGGTCGAAACGGGGTCCTGTTCGTCGGGAGGGGTGTGGCGTACCGCAAAACGGGACTCCACGAGATACTGTTCATCTCCACCATCGACCCCCTCTAGCCTCCACGGGCTACCGTTCATCCACCGTCGACCTCCTCCAGCCTCCACCTGTGACTATTCATCCACGGGTTCCTGTTCATCCAGCCTCCACCGGGCGCTACTCCACCGGCTATTGTTCAACCAGCCCTCTCCATGGGCTCCTGTTCAACACCCCTCCATGGGCTACTGTTCATCCAGCCCTCCACCATCTACTGTTCATCCTGCCCTCCACGGGGTGGTCCTGTTCATCCTGCCCTCCACGGGGTCCTGTTCATCCAGCCCCAACCGGCTCGATCGATCGGGGTCATGTTCATCCAGAGGCAACACCACGGGGTCCTGTTCATCCATCCCCACCGGGAACTGTTCATCCAACCCCCCCCCCCCCCCCCGCAACGCTCACTATTCATCCAGAGGCAGCATCGATCGGCTTCGGTTAGAAGCAGTAGCGAAGGAATCGCTTGATCGGGTTTAGCTAATAGCCATCGATCGATCACTCGGGTTCGGTAACGCGTAGCCTGCAGTGCAATCGCTCAGGTTCAGTTAGAGCCCAACGCCTCGCTCGTGTTCAGTTAGAGCCCAACGCGTCGCACCCACGCGCGTGCGTGTATGAGAGAAACGCGCATCGCTCGGCCCCGACCACCCACCGTAACCGGGAACACCCCGGTATTTTCCTCGCCCTCGCTTATACCACAGTTTTTTCCGTCATGGACGGCCCAAAGAATGTCATGCAGCTGCGTCTCCGGTCCGCCCAGGACGAAAAGCCCATTTGCTGTCATGATTTTTTGTCATAGATGTAGGACCCCACCACATCTATGATGATACCGGGTTTTGTTACAATTATCGTCATAGAAGTGTCATAAGTATGACAGAAAAAAATTCGTTCGGCCCAAAATGTCATGGATGTGTCTTTCTTTGTAGTGACATTTCACAACACAGAAAATCCTCTCCATCTGAAACCAGCAGGCCAACCAGATCTCAATCAGAAGTTCAAGTCAATGATCATATGTTGGGGCCCAAAATTAAACAACACAAAATAAACAACAGTTCAACCATAGCCCAGAGAGAAGTTCAAGGACATATGTCGGGGAAAAAACATACAACACATTGATACTGAAAATGATGCAGTACATAGAAATTCACAAGACAAATCTTTCTTCACACCAAATACATTTGTCCTCAATATAATAAATAATAGTGCTGCAGCTATAGATACACAAATTACTAAACCATTCTTACAACCAAATCTTTACGGAATCGTTCCAATCATTATCAAACCTAAATCTTTACGAAATCAAATCTACACTGAAACTAATGCTTCGAATTCACGGGCCCAAGGACTGGATCTCGGCAGGAAGCTCTGACGCACGATTTCATTCTTCTCGCCAAAGATTAGAGTGTGCATGAACTCAGCCTTCCAGTCATCTGCGGCAGCCTGCAAACAAGAAATGAAATGATGGATTAGTAAAGGATAACTAAAACCACTGCAGGAGCATCTCAGCAAAAACACACAAGAAGAATGAAAAGATGATGAGACAAGAACAAGGACAAAACATACCTTCACATCATCAAAATCATCAACAAGTTCATTGCCATCATATGTTGAGCAGAACTTCATGGCAAAAAAACCACAATCATTATTCACTTGCTTTGGAACATCGATAAAAGTCGGCCTCTCTACAATAATCGCCCAGTTAGGCTGCTTGCTCGCTTTGTACGCAGCCTTGCCGTACACCTCCTAGAGCAACCCAACAAATCTCTTGATCTGCCAGAAATGACAAATAAGATGAAATCAAAAAAATGTTAACCAAAATAGTTAAGTTCAGGTACATAAAAGCGACACTTGCATAAGATCTAGCTAAACAAATACCAGAAGTTCAACTGTCAAATGATAGTCAGTTCAAGCAGTATTACCAAAATAGAGACAGAAAGATATTTTGTCAACAGGAGGCATAATGAACTTCATGTCAAACAAGAGAATATGAAAGGAGGTTCAGGCTAAGAAACACTCACGATATTCTGGCAGTCTCCATGGAAACTTCTTCGTGACATTCCCTTATTAGTGTAAGGAAGTGAATCAAGGATGTCAGTGCTCCCACGATATCTATTCAGCACATACACACCATAGTGCGCTATTGTGTCAAATGGCTTGAATAGTATCAAAAAAACTGCCAACAATGAAAGAAATGGTGAACACAAACTATAAAGTATAGGTATTGAACAACCGGGATGAACAAAAACTTCTTGACAAACTCAACAAAAATGATGTACATAAAATTGAAAAAAGCAAGAGTTATGAAAACCTAACCAGCTTTGCGTTAAGAAGATCTTCTTCCTTGCGAACAAACATTCAAAGGAGATTAGCAGATTTTTTTGCATCGAATTTTGGAACTGTTGCACCGAAAAATCATACTCCATGTAGTAGTGCATTCACAAAAACACAAATAAAACACCTCCCAAATGCCACTACACCAAAACCAGAGCAAAAAAGGAAGATAGCACTACAAAAAAGACACATCCATGACATTTTGGGCCGAACGAAAATCTTTTCTGTCATACTTATGACACTTCTATGACGATAATTGTAACAAAACCCGGTATCTTCCTAGGCCTCGCCGCGCCGAGAGCACCAGGGCGGTGGACGGCGGCGAGGCCTAGGAAGGGGACGACGCGAAGCCGGGGAAGACGCGACAGTGGAAGCACGCGGGGAGAGGAGTACGAGGGTTCACTGGTTCGGCTGCGGTGTGAGGCTGTCGTCGCCGCGGAATAACAGGGGGTGTGGGTGAGTAGAGGGATGGCCTGGCCAGCGGTGGGAGTAGTAGGGGGCGGTGAGTCCTGCGCGGCAGCACAGCCGGCCACGGGAGGCAGGAGCAGGTGGCACGACCGACGCTGCTTTGGGCGGCTGGAGCTAGAAGACCAGAGGTTGAAGAAGCACAACGGCCGTTGGATGGGCATCGTACGGTCACTGCAGCTAGAATCATTTATATTGACTAAGTTGACAAAGCCCTTGGTACGCATCAACTTAGTAGGCCCACATGTCAGCTTCCCAAACGGTGCGCCCCAGATGTCAGGGGGAGGAATCATTTTTTGGGCGGGTGAAGCTAGAATATCCGAGATTGAAGAACCAGCACGGCATCCGTTGGATGGACATCCAATGGCTACTGCTGCTAGAACCATGTGTTGACTATAAGTTGACAAAGCCTTGCATACGTGTCAACTCTCTTTTTTTTAGGGGACGCGTCAACTTAGTAAGGCCACAAGTGTGTGGCAGAGAACTTATAGCCCATTTGAGATTTGTAAGAATGTGCAGCCAATTTTTGAATTCTAATGGAATTTACTACAGCCCATTTACAGTTTGTTAAAAGTACAGCCCATTTCAACCAACCGTTCAAAACAGAATTCAATAAAAATTTCCCACATTTTGATGGCATCTGAAATATTTTTATCCCGAAATTTCTAGTTAGATTAAATACAATTTCAATATAAATTTATATTACGTAAAAATCCAACGAAACATTGCGCTCGCAACAATTAATGAAATTAAAATTTTCAATATCCAAAAATATTATTTTTTAAAGTAATTACGTGTTTGGTGCAGTTTTTATAGTTACTGCCCAGTTTTTATAATTACATCCCATTTATTATTTCTTAAAGCCCATTTTCTTGTTAAGCCTAATGCATCCCTCCTAGGAAAGATTTGCAGCCCAGCGGGGCGGAGAATAACAACTTGACCTTGCCTGGGAATTCCTAAAAAAAGTATAGCTGGGCTAGCCATTTTCAGCTTGAAAAAATTAATATTTGGGCTGGATATCTGGCCTAGGCTAGACGGGCCACAGCCCGCCCAGTTAATAGCTGCAACGATGTTTTCGCTATTGTTCGGAGGAGAAAAATTAATACCTAGGCTAAACATCGCTCAAGAAAAACTCTGCAGTGCTCACCTCAAAAACGCAAATACTGCTCGAGCTGCTTGGTCCCAGCTGTCGGCCGGTTCTTGAGCAATTCTCTCGTTTATTGACTACATAGGTTGACAATGGTGTGGGACTGCGATGTCAGGAAACCAGGAGGAAGCAAAAAAATTTATAGTTTTATATACTAGTAAGGAGGCACTTGCGTACGTGCGGCTATGGCCCTTGTGGGTCCCCACTGTCATCCTCTCCAAGTAAAGTCATCTCCTCATCCTCATCTCCGTTGACCATGTTGACAATGCGAGACGGCGGCGCCACGGCGAGCGCAACAACTCCAAGAACGACGGAGAGGGCCTCGCGGGCCCTACGGATGGTCTGATACAGCGCTCGTTGCTCATTCGGGAAGCCAGGATAATAGGGCCACATGTCCGCGAAGGCATTGTCGTTCACTTGTTCACCGATGCTCGTTGAGGAGACGGAGGTTGCAGCACAGGTCCTCCTATGCTGGTAGCTATTCTACCATTAGGGCGTTGAAGTGCGGCCGCACCTGCTCTATGGTGAACACGGCATGAACCGGCTTGGACAGTGGCGCCGGCCCCTGGTCGGAAGCTACGTCCATTGTCTGATTGTCGTCGCTCAGCTCGGCGAGGTAGCTGGCGAGCCAGCATGTCCGGCTGCTGGACCGTCCCGCTGCCAAGCACGAGTCTGACTGCCCTGGCCCACCTAGACCGCCTCCCTCGCCCGCGCACACTTTCCGCCCGAAACGGTCAGCGCCGCCCGCCCTGCTTCCCGGTGCATGTGATTGCTTCGCCTTCACACGACACAAGTGTTGTCCGTCCGTCCTTCTGTCGCCCACATTAATGATACGCGGTTGCCGAGGCGGCTACTCCGGCGCCACACGTCCGTCCCTCTGCCGCCTACCATTGCTATATAAACTGTTGCGCCGGCCATAGCCGAAGTTATCCGCATCCGTTCCTATTCTCCTGTCCATACCACTACTGTCCACCATGGCTTCCTCGCGCTCTTCGGGACGGGTGTACGACGGACCACAAGGAGATGGCAGCCATTGCTGCTGACTGGCTAGCCGGCAGGCAACCGGAGGACGACGACATCCCAATGGAGAACATGGTAGTCGACGATCCGGCACCAACCCCCTCCTCCGCGCCATCCTCGCCGGTGCATTGCACCATGAACATCGGCGAGGCCCGTGCCCAATATATGGACACGGTGAGGCAGAAGCATGAGGAGAAGTTCCGAGAGGAGCAGGCCGACGCCGCCTACAACCACCATCTCCTCCAGGAGCACTTGCAGGCGGAGGAGCAGATCACCGCGGAGCGGGAGAAGCAGGAGGCGCTGCTTGACTCATACTGCTCCGCCTGCGAGGGATGCCTCGAGCGCTGGCGGTACCGCATGCGGGTGGCGGAGGCTGCACCCGCCTACAAAGAGGGCGACGAAGAGGGCGAGGCGCTGTTTGGCGATACCGAGGACGAGGCAGAGGACAATGCCGGCTCCGACAAGTCCCTGCTCCGCTGGCGTCGATGAGGCCCTGCTCCGCCGAGGCCCCGCGGCGCCAACAACGAGGCAGAGGACACTGCCGGCTCCGACGAGGCCCCACCATGCTGGCAATGAGGGGGAGGATTTCCCCCGCTCCGCCGAGGCGCTGCCCGCCGGCAACGAGACAGAGGACATCGCCGGCTCCGCCGAGGCCCCGCCTCGCTGCCAACGAGGCCGCGCCACATAGAAAACGAGGAAGAGTAGAACATGGTAGGTCGCCGCAGCTCGGGTCCAAGTAAGGCCACCGCTGCTACCCTCCGGTTGCTGGCACTGAGCTGTACATCATGTAGCAATTCTATGATTACAGGATGATTGAAGAGCGCTCCGTGGTTGAGCAAGCTCATGAGATACAGTCATTTGCTAGAGAACTTGAGCACTTCAGTTGTATGCTACCGGACAAGTTTGTTGCCGGAGGTATCATCACTAAGCTTCCTCCTTCGTGGATCTCATTGGCACTCTTGATGTGGAAGAAAAGGCGAGAGCAAAGGACACACGTGCTTGAGGAATTGAGGGAGGATCTAGTGCCAATCTGGTACAGAAGAAGAACTTCCAGCCCCACAAGTTCAAGAACAAGGGCAAGTTTGATGGTAAAGCAAAGTTTGATGGGAAGAATAAGGCTATGCAACACACGAACTTCAAGAAGAAAGATGTTTTTCATGTGGGGATCCTGATCATTTGGCTCCTAGTTGCCCAAATCGCTATGACAAGCTAGGCGGGTTGACCACTGATGGCCGGTTAGCTTCTTGGCGGCGACGTGGAGTCGGAGAGCTATGTTGGAGAAGGACGTTGCTTCTACTTAACTGCTGGTGTAGTTGGCTGACTGACACGTGGGCCCAACAGGCATCTGGGCCACATGTCAGTTACGCAACTGCACCTGCAGTTAAGTCACTGAAGCTTCTGTTTGGCTCAGCCAGACACAGGTGGGTAGCTTCGGTTAATTAATTATACCTCCAGCGCACCCCTTTTTAGTTGAAGAATGTATGAAATGTAATGAAATCCAGCATGTTTATATGAAATCCGACCGTGTATGAATGAATTTATTTCGATTAGTTCGAATTCTTGTATCACTGGAATTGGATGAACATGCAAAACAATACGTACTAGCATTATTCCCAGGGTGATCACCTCGTTTGCAGCAGTTTCACATGTACTCCCTCCGGTCCTTTCTAGTCTGCATACAAGTTTTGTCTGCAGTCAAAGTATCTCTAGTTTGACCAATCCTATTGTCGTGGAATTGTCACGGCAGATGTCCTCGAGTTAGGACTTAGTCGTGGAGCCATCGCAATTAGGAAGCTTGAAGGGGTTAAGTGGGACAAGGAACACGAGGGTTTATACTGGTTCGGCCCCTTACGGTGAAGGTAAAAGCCTACGTCCAGTTGAGGTGGTATTAATCAGGGTTTCGATAACCAGGGAGCTAAACAGCTTTGCCCGGCTCTCGATCAGATTGTTGTCGCCCCTAAACCGCTGCTGGGTCGTCCCTTTATATAGGGAGGTTGACACCCAGCGGCCCTTAGAGTCCCGGCCGGCTCATAAGAGTGTCCGGCTCGGACTCTAAACAATACTTGCCTTACACTACAAGTCTATTATAACAATAAAGATTGTACTACGGGCTTTAAGCCATCGCCGGGTCTCAGCCCATCTCTGGCCCATTATCTTGAAACTTAGCTCCGGGCTTCTGGCAATGACCCTTAGTGTAACCCGGCCCTCCTGGCGGGTGACTCCCAGGTCTATATCCTCAACATTAGGCCCCAGATTGACTTGAGCCGGCTCGTGTCAATCTTCAACTCTGCCGACAGAAAAATCTCCGGCTTACCGTTTGTGTGAAGGCCATAACCCGGAGTGACGTCATTCTCCGGACTCCGGATAATCCGCCGTGACGTCATCCTCCATTAAGTCCATTTTTTTACTCCGCCAGATCCGCAACGGATCTCTGCTTTTACTGTCTTTGCGAAAATCGAGGCGCCGTGAGGGGGAGATAACCACGCCGTGGTCTCCTTGAATCTCGCGCCCGCTTATGACTTACTTTATAAATAGGCCGGCCCGGCACTCTCTTCTCACACTCTCCTTCTTCTTCCTCGCGCTGTCGTTCCTCTGCCCGAGCTTCTGCCGCCGCCGCCGCCGTCGCGCCCCTGATCTTCATCGACCCGGCCGCTGCATCACCCTGACCCGGACCAGATAACGGCGGCAACCTTCGCTCTTCCTCAACTCCGGTGAGTCTTCTCTGCCTTGCTAGAACAAATCTATGGTAGGGTTCCTCCCGTTCTTCGTGTTCGTCACCTTTGCCCAGAAACTCGGCAGTCCTCGTCACCACTGTAATCGGTTGATCTTTATCCTTGCGTAAAACCACTGCGGTAGATGTTCGGAACTCATTTCATCTGCAAGAAATCCTCTTTTTACTGCATAAGAACTGTGTTCAACCTCAAGAACTTCTCCTGCCTTTGTTTTTTAGGTCTAGAAAATTTTCTCTGCTCCGACTATTTTGATCCAAAAAAAGTTACGGTAGTATGTGAAACCTGTTTACCACACTTAGTACAAACGCAACCATTGAATCTCGGCGGCTTACATGTCCGGTTTAAAGAGAACCATGCTCTGTAAAATCCTCCGACTTAACTGCAGTAACCCGTAGATGACCAACTTAACCTGAAAGCCCCGACAGCTTAGATAACCCACCATATCAATATATATCATTAGTCCCCTTCATAAGCCCTCACTATAGTTTGAATGATAATCCCCGGCTTATAATTAACCCGGACACTTTTCTCTTCCTCATAGACCACCAACCGTCACCATGCCTCCCAAGGCTCCCATCACTTGCAACTGGATGAAATCCAACGTCACCGAAGAGACCCTGGCCAACTTTGTTAAGTCCGGATATCTGCCGAAGAAGGAAGTGATGTCCTACCGTGCCCCTGACCCGTCCGAAGAAAGACCTCAGCCAAGGGACGGGGAGGTAGTGATCTTTGCAGACCATATGAGCCGGGGCTTCGCACCGCCCGGCTCAAAATTCTTCCCGGATGTGCTCAACTTCTTTGACCTTCGGCCTCAGGATATAGGACCCAATTCCATATCCAACATCTGCAACTTCCAAGTTTTTTGTGAAGTATATCTTGGAGAAGAGCCGAGTCTGCTGCTCTTCAGAGAGCTGTTTTATTTGAACCGCCAAACCGAGTGCGCAAACGGTCCAAGTCTAGAGTTAGGCGGCATCTCCATCCAACGGCGCAGGGACTGTCTATTTCCTTACGCAGAACCGCCAAGTCACCCCAAGGACTGGAACATGACTTGGTTCTACTGCCAAGACACGCCCCCGGCTGATGAGAGCCCGCTGCCCGGCTTTCGCCCAACGCGCCTGGAGCCGACTCATCCGCTATCCGACAAGCTGACTGCCGCGGAACGCCAGCCTCTGCTTCCAACGATCAATAAGATCAAGGCCCTGCTAGGCAACGGTCTGAACGGAATGGACCTGGTCCGGGTCTGGATCTCATGGCGGGTGATCCCATTGAGCCGCCGCCCCGGCTTAATGTGTGAGTACACCGGGCGAAAGGATGACCCGCAGAGGCACAGTCGCAACGACCTTCCAGAAGACGTTGCCGAAGAAGAGACCAAGGCTCTATTAAACGAGAGCCTGGCAGACTGTGGAAAAACCGGGCTAGCCCCGTTCTGCAAGACCAATCCAGCCCCAGCGGTAAGCCGCTGACTTTAACCTTTCCATTTTTTTTACCTGTCATCTTACTAAGAACTCATTATTGTATTTCTCAGGCTGATGATAAATTCTGGCGGGTCAAGTATGACCATGAGGCGGCCAAGAAGGCCAGGAAGGCGAAGAAAGCCGCCAAGAGAGCCGCCCCTCGCAAAAAGGGAAACAGACCCACTGCTTCGGAGCTGCTGCAATTAAGCGATAGCTCCGAGTCAGAGGTAACCCTTAAACCTTTAAACTCTTGCCATATTTATTGTTTGCTGCTGTCCACTTTACCATCATTTTGCTTATTGACAGGATGACACCGGCGCCAGTAACCCGGTGATTGAAGAGGTAACATTACTCCCCTCCGACTCGGAGCCTTTGCCACAGCTGAAAGTCCGAAGGGTTACCCGGAAAGTAATCTTTTCTCATCCATTAGCTCATCAAGACCCTCAATTTCTTTTGAAGCAGCAGGTTCACGAAAGCCGGCATCTCACCCGGGCCCGCAAGGACACCGACCTCTCCGCCGGGTTACCCGACGCGACAAGGAAGCGTCGCACCGAGGTCTTTTCTCACTTGTACCCTTTTCATCCGTTGGCGGGTGTTATCCGTCAACCACTTAATTCTTCTGACTCCAATTACCAGGAGACCTCCCCCTCTTCGGGTGACTCCATGCAGTCAAGTCTGCCGGCCTTCAAGACTGCACCCGGGTAATAACAATCTCCTTACATTATCTGTCTGTACTTACTTTTTGTATACCTAACACTTCTGCCTTTTCAGAGCCCAGGCAAAGCTCACCAAAAGAGCAAAGAAGACCAGGTCAGCCGGAGTGCCAGACTTGCCTGAGCCGGAGACAACAGCTCAAGAGCCGCCAGCCGCCTCCGCCCCCGAAGCCACCATTCCCATGGATACGGCGCCTGAAGCCCCTGCCCCGACCACCAAGAGAACAACCGAAGCGTCAGCTAACCCGGAGGCGTCCGGCTCAACCCCACCAGCTAACGACCCGGACGTGGTAATTACCCGGACGGAGTATGTTGAGCCGGGGAGGCCGACCGCACTGGCCAAATGCTCCGCGAAGGGGGAGTTGCTGCAACCCCATCGGGTGAATCTGGATCTCTCCAGCTACACCGATTTAAGCATTGGAGAGCTTGTCTCAGGCTACATCAGCCAAGTTCACAAGAGCCGGGACGCCGAGATCGCCATGGTCAACCAGATCCAACAAAAATCTAAGGTAACCTTCTGCTGTTTTCTTACTTTCTGCGTAGTGACCCTTGTCATTCTAGCTCCCAAGTCTAGGACTTATACTTGAATATGTTGTAGACTTAGATTCCGGCTTACTTAATTGAACCAGCAGTACATAGATAGACACGTTCAATATGCATTAGCCCCCAAGTGCCAAGTGTCTTTGCTTGGAAAGCGCTTGGGACTTTATAGAATGACTGTTAATAACCCGGAAATATATGCAGGCTGTTGGAAAGATATTAGAGTCGGACCTGGCGGATCTCAAGAGCCGGCTGAAGGCACAAGAGATGGACACCCGGAAGGCAAACGCCAAGTTTGTCTCCAGCATCGCTGCTCAAGAAAAGCTGAAGACCGAATTTGATGCTGAGCGGAAGGCTTGGGCTGAAGAGAAAGCCGCACTGGTAACCCGGGCGGAACAGGCGGAGAAGGCACTCTCTGAAAAAACCGCCGAACTCTCCAGCCTAAAGCGCCAAGTGTCCCAAATGGTAGCTGCCATCTTCGGTAAGTCGCCTCACCGGCTTTCATTCATGTTAGAATGTTTACATCTCCTGATTCATCCTTGTCACCGGGTCATCTGATGTTGTTAAACAGGTTCCAGAAGCGCCAACTTGAACCAGAGCGTGGTCACCAAGCTAAAGGCCGTGTACACCCTGGTGGAACAACTCTACACCGGGTCACAGCGCGCTTTAGCTGTGGTGGCCCTATCCAACGAGGTGCCAACCCATCTGGCCGAAGTCCTGCGCCGGCTCGCTGTTCTGCCACAGCGGATCCAGGAGCTACGCCGAGCCTCCGCAAGATCCGGAGCAATTGCCGCGCTGAGCCGGGCCAAAGCATTCCTGCCGGAGCTAGACCCGGCAGACATCGCACTGGGTTACCCGAGCTTGAAGGAAGACGGCTCCACCTTCGACCAGAAGGACTTCGCGGCATGTGTTAAGGCTGTACGCCCGGTGGCCACCATCATCGGGAACGACACCGACTTAACCAAGTATCAGCCGGGGTACAACGCGGAGAATCAGAGGATTCCAACCCCTCGCTATGAAGCTCTTAGTCTGATTCCTCCGGCTCGTCAGCACACCTTCGCCCCCGAGATTGACCCGGCTGGGTTAATTGACGAATAAGCCCAGTTCGAAGCTCTCAGCGGCATCGACTGGAAGTCGTCAACCTTCGAGGTCTTGGGATCAACCGGAGCAGAAGACGAGCCGGGGACTTCAACCCAGCAGGCATCGTAAAGCGGCTGGCGGTTCACCGAACAATGCTCCAACCTTGAGACTTGAGGAATTTTGTAATAGACTAGGTGCAACATTTTATCTCTGCCGTGCCATCGTGCACGTAATGAATGCTGGAAACTCTTTGAACTTATCCTTTGTGTTCCTCCGGGTCGTAATTATCCCTTTGTCCTTCTCAACCTTAAAAAGTGCCTTTATGTATCTGCATAGAAAGGCAAATCACAAGTCGCAAGGCGGCTTACCGCCCTGAGAATCAGGTGTTTGAGATGGATAACCCGGAATACAAACCAAAAAGACTGGTCCTTAACTATATTCTGAACACAGTCGTGATAACACACTCAACAGCCTGTAAGCATACTTCCGGGTTAAATAACCCGGGTAGCACGGTTGGTACCTTAACTCGAATTTACTTGTCTTGATGACATCCATGATGCTCAACTAACAAGATAAACCAAAATTAAGCCGGCAAGTGAAACCCGGCAGTACATACTTTGACATGATCAGAGTAAACTTGTGGTAAAATATAAAAACTTAAGGGCTTCCGGTTCGAATACGACCAGAAACTCGGTCCAAAGGGGTTAAGCTAAGATTCGGATACGATCATATAGCCCCCAGTGGGTTTGGCGATGCCAATCAAGAGGGTATCGACAGCTATGTTCTCTTTGGTACGAATACAACCCATGTTTGAACAGGAAGCCCCCAAGTGATTCTGAAAATTGTTTAACGACGCTGATTCGAATACGATCCACGTCGGTTCTCAGAGGGGTTACACTATGATTCAAATATGACCAGAGGCAATTTCCCAATGAGCTCGGCACTTTGCCAATCAAATGGGTATCGACAGCTATGTTCTCTTGGGTTCGAATATGACCCATGTGTGAACAGGAAGCCCCCAAGTGACTTTACTACTTATAGCTAGATTCGAAGATGATCATAAGCCGGATCTTCTGTAAGTCAGCAACACACATATTTGGAAGAGAGCAAAGGACAGAGGCCCTGCTTTATTGCTTTATCATAATATATACATGGCTGAGATAAATATATACACCACAAGAGCCGGTAGCTCAAGTGTAGTAAGGCCGAAGCTGAGCTATGTTCCACGGCCGACGGGTCTCCTCCTCAGATTTACGCGAGTCTTTACGCTCCCGAACATCAATGAGGTAATAGGACCCGTTGTGCAAGTTCTTACTGACCACAAAGGGCCCTTCCCAAGGTGGGGATAATTTGTGTGCATCTGTTTGATCCTGGATGAGCCGGAGCACAAGGTCGCCTTCCTGGAAGACCCGGGTTTTGACCCGGCGGCTATGATAACGGCGCAGGTCTTGTTGGTAAATCGCTGAACGGGCTGCTGCCACATCACGCTGTTCATCCAACAAGTCCAGAGCAACTTGGCGCGCCTGTTCATTGTCCGTCTCAACATAAGCCGCCACACGAGGTGAATCGTGACGGATGTCGCTAGGGAGGACCGCTTCTGCCCCATAAACCATGAAGAAAGGCGTGAAGCCAGTAGAACTGTTAGGAGTAGTGTTGATGCTCCATAAGACGGAAAGTCTCATAATAGAGGATGTTGATGCTGCTGCCTCCATCCATGAGTACCTTTGTGAACTTATAGCCTCCCACTTGAGGAGCCACCACTAAGGCCAGGTGGCCCGGGTTATCCACCCGGGGAGGGTGATCCTCCCTACTCCACACTATGGGCTGCTCCGACCACCGTAAGTAGCGTGGAACCGCCGGCTCAACAGCATTAACAGCCCTCTTGTGAAGCTTCTCGTCTCGTTTGCACAAACTAGTGGTGAACACGTGATACTGTCCACCGCTAAGCTGCTTTGGTTGGTCTGATAGCCCCCCTGTTGCTGTTGATGACCCTGACCAGACTGTTGATTAAATCCCCCTTGACCGTTCTGAGGACCGGAATTTGACCCGCCGCCCGGGCCATGAAAGCCGCCGGCGCCTAAGCCGCCACCCGGACCATTGTAGTTTTTAAAGGCCTTCATGATAGCACAATCCTTCCACAGATGAGTCGCCGGCTTCTCTCTAGAACCGTGTCTCGGACAAGGTTCATTCAACAGCTATTCCAGAGAAGGTCCTGACCCGCCGCCTCGGGGAGGGGGCCTCCCCTTGCGTCGCTGGTTATTACCTTGAGAGTTGGTGTTGGCTACAAACTCTAGGCTGCCATCGGCCTTGCGCTTGCCTCCTCCTTGGTTCCCCGGGCTAAACTGAGGACCCTTGCCGTTGCAGTTCTTCTTTCCCTTCCCTGCCCTTTCATCATCTGAAGGGGGATCCTTGGTACCATCGGAATCGGCATACTTGACAAGAGCCGCCATCAGTGTACCCATATCAGTACAGTCACGCTTAAGCCGCCCGAGTTTCATCTTTAGGGGCACAAAGCGACAGTTTTGTTCCAACATTAAGACTGCAGAGCCGGCATCCATCTTATCCGATGAATGTATGATCTCCTTGACCCGGCGAACCCAATGGGTCGTGGATTCACCCTCCTGCTGCTTACAGTTAGTCAGATCCACGATTGACATAGATTGCCTGCAGGTATCTTTGAAGTTTTGAATGAACCGGGCTTTCAGCTCAGCCCAAGACCCAATGGAGTTCGGCGGTAACCCTTTCAACCACGTGCGGGCAGTTCCATCTAACATCATGGTGAAATATTTGGCCATGGCCGCCTCACTGACTTCCAGTAATTCCATAGCCATCTCATAACTCTCAATCCAGGCTGCAGGCTGTAAGTCTGCTGTATAGTTAGGCACCTTCCTAGGTCCTTTGAAGTCCTTGGGTAGACGTTCATTACGGATAACTGGCACCAAACAAGGGACACCCCCGGTTCTGGTAGGGATACCCGCATCAACGGACGTCGTCGGATAAGCCGGGGGGGTCTGGTAAGCCGTCAATTGAGGCGCCTGCTCCGCCTCCTGGCGTGCTTGGTCTGCTACGTAGAAGGCTCCATTATGAGCCGGGCCATGACCAGGGGGCGGGTCATGGCGTCGGACATTACTTGAGCCGGTCGCCGAGACCATGTGCCGGCTGTAACTCGGGCTCTGCCCTGGACGAGGGGTTGAGTGGATCCTATCCCGGCTGTAGGAGTACGCCTCTTGTTGTGCCAGTGCTGTATGAAGGAGTTCTCTGACCCGGCGGGTCTCAATAGCCGTCGGAGAGTCGCCATCAACGGGCAGAGCCGCCAGCCGTGCCGCCGCGGCGACCATGTTCTCCAGCGGGTTATTATAATGGCCCGGGGGTATCGGCACGTATTGAGGCCCAGACCCGGGTGCTACGACCCCTGGCGGGTGACTAGACCCTGCACCTGGCGTGTTGAAGAGGTTGCGCGGATCGTAGACCGGCGGGAGTCGAGATTGAGCCTTTTGATGCCTCCTTCTCATGACCTCATTGGCCGCGTTCTGATCCATCGTGAGTTGGAAGGACTGCGCTTGAATCAGCTGGGTCTGGGCATCGAGAGCCGCCCGCTCCGCAGCCAGCCTGATCCCTTCCGCTGCAAGGTCCTCTTTAGCTTTTATCATATCCAATTTTAGCTGTGCCACCGCCGCATCATGCTGAACTTGATCCGCCGGGTCGACCGTGGCGGTTAACAGGGCCGTCATCTTATCCGTGAGATCCATCAGCACCTGAGCCGGGGAAGGCACCGGGTTTTCCGATCCGGCAGCGGGGTTCTGAACAGGCTGCGCACCAGCCATAAAAACTCCGACCTGACTTGGCGGCTCAAAAAGGTCCGGAATACTGTTGCCATCGGAATAACTCATGAGCCTGCCATCTTGAAGTTGGTACAACGAGTTTGACTCATCAGCGGCCGACTCGCCGTCAGAGCCGGCTGCCGCCTCATCACCAGACCCGGATGGATCAGAGGGCCCTCCGTGGATGCATCCCACAAAAGCGCGCCTTAAGGCAGGCCGTGCCCGGGCGGGTCGTGCGCGCTGAGCCGTTTCGATGAGATCGGCGCGGGGATCCGGCCCGGGGCCCGGCTCACCAATCTTGCCGATGAAGACATGAATTCCACCGAAGGGGACCCGGTACCCGTATTCCACTGAGCCGGCGTCGGGGCCCCAGTCCGCATCGTCGATGTAGAGCTTGCCGCGACGACTCTTGGTCATCCGGCCCACAGCGTATCCCTTGAGCCCTTCGAAGCTGCCCTTCAAGAACTCAAATCCACCGTGCGCCAGCCCCACGGTGGGCGCCAACTGTCGTGGAATTGTCACGGCAGATGTCCTCGAGTTAGGACTTAGTCGTGGAGCCATCGCAATTAGGAAGCTTGAAGGGGTTAAGTGGGACAAGGAACACGAGGGTTTATACTGGTTCGGCCCCTTACGGTGAAGGTAAAAGCCTACGTCCAGTTGAGGTGGTATTAATCAGGGTTTCGATAACCAGGGAGCTAAACAGCTTTGCCCGGCTCTCGATCAGATTGTTGTCGCCCCTAAACCACTGCCGGGTCGTCCCTTTATATAGGGAGGTTGACACCCAGCGGCCCTTAGAGTCCCGGCCGGCTCATAAGAGTGTCCGGCTCGGACTCTAAACAATACTTGCCTTACACTACAAGTCTATTATAACAATAAAGATTGTACTACGGGCTTTAAGCCATCGCCGGGTCTCAGCCCATCTCTGGCCCATTATCTTGAAACTTAGCTCCGGGCTTCTGGCAATGACCCTTAGTGTAACCCGGCCCTCCTGGCGGGTGACTCCCAGGTCTATATCCTCAACACCTATAGAAAAAAGTATGCACTTTCACAATGTGCGAAGTAAAAAGGAACAGAAGGATTACAAAGAGTTTGAGCAGCTTTTTAGCGTTCCTGTACATTGCAATCAAACAAACAGGCCTGGCAATTCATAGAGAACATTCAAAACAATCGATGATTATGCATCTCAGCGATTCACATGTCATAGCCAATATTTACTTCACAACTAAAGAATAAAGAAAAAATGGATCGACGCTGCTGACAGCAAAGGGCGTCCCATTCGAAAATATCAAACGCATGTCTTCTTGCTAAACTCAATGAGCAAAATTTGACAAGGTTTTCCCATTCCAAAATATCAAATGCCTACGATTGTGGAATGGGCAGGGTTTGCCATCAGTTCGGACATTGACATGGCACCTCGTGCTAAATAAACTAGCTGTTCTTTTTGTGCAGTACCACCAAAATCAACCAAATTCGCGCGTAGCTTGTATGATTTCGCTCTTATATGTTGCAACGCCTTGAACTTATCGGCACCTCCTTTCTTGTGGTGGAAATGAATGATTTGATGTATTCATGAACATTTTGTGCAGTTCCCATTAAAATCAAGCTGAGCACCCCTGTTTGCACAAATACAAAAAAAGTGATTAGTATAAAGCAAACTGTACTATGAATTGACAGTTTAAACAGGCACCTACATGGTCCATGTAGAGCACACTTTTAGAAAAATGGAACTCACCGGAAAGAATTCTAGAAAAACATTGTACTCGCGCATCACAGCAAGAAAATGGAGATTTGTCAGTCCTTCTGAGCTGAAGTTAGTTTTGTCTTGTGGGGGGTAATGTAACCATCCTTCAACTACTCCTTCTGATGAGAAGATAGACAGGGCTTCTTCATCCTGGCATAATCGGAACTAGTCACTTCACGTACTCCATATTCTTCTTCAGACGAGGATGATCCTGTTGTGCAAAGACAAGAGGATAACTAAATGCTAGCATCCTTGTTTGGTCGAAAAAAAGGAAAGGAAATATTTAAAATAGCACAGATGAAGCACTTCTCAAGGACAATACCACTTTTTGATGACAGTTTCTAAATAGTAGCACAACACCAATAGAGATGACAAAGCTCAATCATATGGATGAAATCAGTGGGCGAGTACCAACCTTTGTCAGGAGGCTTATTGTGTAGAGCATACAGATGAAGCACTTCTCTGGAACCATCTGTTACTATCTACTGTGGTGGCCATGCTTACTATATACTCCTCGATTAGATTAATGTTTCCAACATCTTCTTGTGCAGTTCCACTAAAATATATGGTATCTTCAAAGAAGATCCATGTTTGCACAAGTAGAGATAATTACGTATTACATTAAGAGTGGCATCAAATTAGTTGCAAAACAATTGCTCGTTCCAGCCATAGCAATAAATTAAGATGCAAAACTATATAATTACTTGTGTCATCACAGTTCCAGTGCTTCATTACAGCACCAGGAGTTGATTTTTGTTTTTCTTCCGCTTGTTCTTCCCCTTCATCAGTCTGTTCAATAACAAACAAGCTTCGCCTTCAATGTAAGATTTGGCATGTCAATTAGGTTGCAAAAGCATAGCACTAAACAATGACAATAATTTTTTGATGAAAGTGGAAAAATACAAGCCAACAGTTGTGAAATATCCTTATCTTTCCTCAATGGGATATTGTGGTGCACATACAGATTGGAAGTCTGGTCTCCATGTGTGCAGTTCACTAAAATCAAGCAACATTACCGTACAAGTAGCACAACATATGAAAACACACTGCAGAATCATGTGAAAGAAGGCTAGTACTGACCTCTCATGACGCGGAATTCAAACAACTCACAAGAAGAAGATCTGAACCAAATTTGCCAACACGGATAGGAAGTAAGATCTCCTCTTGTGCAGCTCCACTAAGATCAATCAATCAAGCAACGTTGTCGGTGTGACATTTTGGTTGAACTGCAGAAAACACTCTTAAAACAAAAGTGTTTTGTGCAGTGCAACAAAAGATCACAATGGCAACGAGGTGAAGTAGATAACCCTGTTTACACAGAGGTGTAAAGGAAACAACTAGTGGTCAATAACGGTGGATGACACAGAAGCCAACAAAAAGAAGCATCTACCTTATCTAAAAGGAAAAGAAAGCAAGACAAGTAGCATTTCTCAAACGGTGGCATTGATTAATATTAATAGAGAGATTATATTAACAATAAAATTCATTAAACATGTAATTTGCTTTTAACTGTGGCATTGCATCAATTTTCCAGCGGCATTATTAGAGGGTGCTTGTTTACAGGGACATTTTGGTGGAGGGACTAAAAAAACTCTGTGTCAGTCCCATCTAAACCAAACAGGAGGGACTTTTAGGGACTAAAAGTGGGCATTTGGGACTAAACAAAGAAGACCCCGAGGGAGAGTCTTTTTGGGACATTTTCCAACAGTTGCCCCTGCCACGCATCGCACCTTGTCTCTATTAGGTCATTACTAGGGGTAACATGGTCTTTTAGCATGTCATTTAATAACCTCTAGTCCATGTTTAGTCCCTGGAACTAAGCAGGTAGGGACTAGGGAGTCTTTAACCAAACAGGGCCTTAGATTAACAACAGCTAAAAAGTTGCACGGGACAGTGGACGCACCAGCACTATGTGCATCTACCGATGTACTGGGGTGATGCACAGTCTGTTGCAACAAAGAACAAACAACCAAGGAGCATATTTGTGTTGGTCCCAATTTTGTTATCTTTAGACACCTTTCCCTATGTGAGCGCAGCAAATCTAGTCCTGCTCAAACTCTACAGCCTTGTCCCCCAAAACAAAAGATCAGTTCGTTACACATGTGCGTACTGCGTTTGTCATTGTTTTCCCTTTTAGATCAACGTAGGTGCTGGATAGCCAATCTGTACTAGTACTTTCCCCACTTCCTTTCCTCTGTGAACCACGTCCTAGATTTATGCTATACAACTTTCCCCACTACTTTCCCCCATTCCTATCCTCTTTGAACCACGTGTTAGATTCATGCGATACAACTTTCCCCACAACTTTCCCCCTTCCTTTTCTTTTTGAACCATGTCCTAGATTCATGCTATACAACTTTTCCCACTACTTTCCCCCATTCCTTTCCTCTTTGAACCACGTCCTAGATTCATGGTATACAAATTTCCCCACTACTTTCCTGTTTGATCCAACACCTAGATTCAAGTGCAGAAGCGGAAAAAGCCCACATGCAGCTAGAGCAATGCATGTGGAATAAGTAAATTATACCTTAAGGTTCTTGGGGTGTGGTTCGGTGGGCGACCGGAGGCCGTTCGACCCACACTATGTACGGCGGCGAACAAGAAGGGGCCGAAGGCCCTCCCGCGCCGCCGCTGGGTGAAAGTGAACAGCTGCGCCGGTAGTGGATTCCCTCCCTCGCCGACGGCGACAGCGTTAAGCCTCCTTCCATTCCCGGTGGATGGATCCTGCCGGCTCTTTGACCAGCAGTGAGGGGAGAGAGAGAGAGGCCAACGAAGTCTTGTTTAAATCCAGAGAGGGTGACAGAGTGTGAAGAGAGCAACAACAAGCAGACCAGCAGTGAGGGGAGAGAGAGAGGCCAACGAAGTCTTGTTTAGATCTGGAGAGGGTGAGAGAGTGTGAAGAGAGCAACTACAAGCGCTGAGGCTCCAGCGTGTATATATATACTGCAGAGAGTGTGAAGAGTGCAAACCCTAGAAAACAAGCGCCGAGGCTGCAGCTTATACGTGATGAGGTGATTATATGGTCACTACGAGATCGTATAGCTCCGTATCCATCCACTTTGACCAGTCAAAGAATCCTCCTGGCACGAATTATGCTCAAGTGTAGTTATCGAACCCGAGACCTCAAGTTTGATGAGCGAACAGGCTAACCAGCTACACAACCCTCCCGTTGTAACACCCCGGATGTAACTTTCCATATTTGTAACTCCAACACTTGCCATTTTTGGCTATGTGTTATGATATTCCCTTTGTGGTCGGGTTTTGTTTTTCATTTTGCATTGTGTTCATGTCATGCATCTCTTATCATGTCATCATGTGCATTGCATTTGCATACGAGTTCGTCTCATGCATCCGAGCATTTTCTCCGTTGTCCGTTTTGCAATCCGACACCCCCACCTCCTCCGGCACACCCCTCTTGTTTCTTTTCGTGAGCGGGTGTTGAACGTTCTCGGAATGGACCGAGGCTTGCCAAGTGGCCTTGGTATACCACCGGTAGACCACCTGTCAAGTTTCGTGCCATTTGGTGGTCGTTTGGTACTCCAACGGTTAACCGGGTAACCGCATATGCCTTTTGGTGTGTTGTAGCAAAACCCCCCTCCAAACAGCCCAAAACCCATCTAAGTCACTTCCATGCTCTAGGTCGTTCGATCACGATCGTGTGGGCGAAGCCGCACTCCATTTGGAGTCTCCTAGCTCCCTCTACGTATAAAACTCCTGCCCCCTCCGAAATAATTCACAGACCAAACCCCAGCAAACCACCCCCCCGCGGCCGGATACGTCCGTCTACGGCAGGACGAATTCCGCCGCCAGCCGCAGCCACTCACGGCGCGCCACGTCGCCCGGGCTGAGCCCCACTTCGCCGCCGACCGCGCGAGCCCGCGAGGCCCGCGTCGGGCCCTCCTGGCCCGCTCCTCCCGCGCCGCCGCTCGGGCCCCCGTCGCCCACGCCTCCCGCCGGCTCGCCGCGCCTCCCATCGCCTCCTCCGGCCGCCCGCGCCACCGCGCGGGAGAACCGCCCCGCCGCCGCCCTCGGTGCCCGCGCCGCACCCCGCCGCCTCGCCGACCCCCGCCGCCGTCGTCCTCCACTACGGTCCCCGCGCCGCCGCGTCCCCACGTCGCCGGAGCCGCGCCGCGTCTCCCTCCTCTCCCCCAGCTCCGGCGAGCCTCGAGCTCGAGCTCGGCCAGCCAGATCCGATCGAGTCAAATCCCGAGGTTGACTTTTCCCCTCTCTCGATTTTCTCCAAGTCCCAGATTCTTACAATATATGCCTACGTTCATCGCATCATAACTCTCTGCATATAGCTCAATTTCATGCGTGTAATATTTAGAAATGTTCGTCTCGACATGCTGTTGATTTTTTTTCCATTGCACTATGTTCATTTGAGTCCATATTGATGCCCAAATCTCTGGTGCAAGAGTGCTAGTTGCTGTTATCTGCTGTGACTTATCAGAACTTGAGGATTTGTTATTTTTGTTGCATTTAATCTGTGCATCTTATGAGTATGAGCTCTACATGTGTTTTGATGTATGCCATGACATCTTTACATAGGTGTATGCCTTGTATTTTTGTGATCTCCGTGGTGACTAGCACAAGCATGCAAACTAGGCTTCGTGATGTTTCTGATTTCAGAGACTTAGTAATTTTACCAAGTCTGTGACTGCTGTTATTTTGTTGCTATGTATCCATATGTCTACAGAGAGATCCATGCTTATTTTGGTGATGTTCAGTAAGGCTGTTTTGTAGATATAGTTGTGGTCTATCCATCCATGCCCCTTTTTGCAATTATGGAGTCAACTAGCATGACTCAATCTTGCTCTACTTTTGCTATAAAATGTTCCTGGCAGATTGTTTACGTGTTATTCAATTTTGCCAAGGTTGTTGTAGTTGATCCATACATGATATGACTTTGCTCTTGCCATGGATAGCTTCATAAACATTCCATATTTCTGTAGGTATGCTTGTTTTGTCATGCATTGCTTTGTGGTGAGCGAATCAAGCTCACCAAGATGCCTTCCTAAGTCTGTTTACTGCCATGCTCTGTTTTCTGATCCTTTTTGGCTTATGGTCAGTAAGGTACTTTTATTCTATGCATTCAGTAGATTCATTCCATGCTTTGTTTTGCTATGTTATGTTCCTGTAGCATGTTGATTTCGTGCTCTGATCATTGCTACCTGATGCTGATTCTGCCATGTCCAGTAATTTCACCAAGTCTGTGAACCTGATATCTTTTGCACTTTTGCCATGCTTGTTTGAACCTGTTATGATGTGATCTAGCCGTAGCTCAGTGTTCATCTTTTGTCAAGCATCTCCTATAGAGTACTTGATTATGATTTTTTGCTATGTTGGAGTCCTGTAGCATAGTTTCTTGATGTATTCTAAGTGCTATCATGCTGTTAATCGCAGATTCGTGTCATTCTTGTTTTGCTTGCCATTTGCAAACCGTGCATCCGTTTCCGGTGATCTTTATATCGATTTCGACCGAAATCATCTCATCTTTCCAGTGGCATACTTGGTTTGCCAAGTTACTGCCTTGTTCATCATTTTTCTTCCGGAGCACGCATATGCATCGCATATCATAACTTGCATATCATTCATGTATTGCATCATGTTGCTTGTGCATTTTCTCGTGATTGATTGTGGTTCCGTTGCTCGTGTTCTTGTGTTGGGTAGAGCTGGGAGACGAGTTCGTGAACGAGGAACCTGTTGTTTACGCTTCCGAGGATCAAGCTTTCGACAACTCTGAGAACCTTGCAGGCAAGATGACCATACCCTCGAAATCACTTCTATCTTTGCTTTGCTAATTGTTCGCTCTATTGCCATGCTACGCTACCTACCACTTGCTATATCTTGCCTCCCATGTTGCCATGTCAGCCCCTAACCATCCTTTCCTAGCAAACCGTTGTTTGGCTAAGTTACCGCTTTTGCTCAGCCCTTCTTATAGCGTTGCTAGTTGCAGGTGAAGTTGAAGTTGGTACCATGTTGGAACATGGATATTTTGGGATATCACAATATCTGTTATTTAATTAATGCATCTATATATTTGGTGAAGGGTGGAAGGCTCGGCCTTATGCCTATTGTTTTGTTCCACTCTTGCCGCCTTAGTTTCCGTCATACCAGTATTATGTTCCTTGAGTTTGCGTTCCTTACGCGGTTGGGTGATTTATGGGACCCCCTTGAAAGTTCGCCTTGAATAAAACTCCTCCAGCAAGGCCCAACCTTGGTTTTACCATTTGCCACCTAAGCCTTTTTCCTTGGGTTTTGGTGAGCCCGAGGGTCATCTTTATTTAAACCCCCGGGCCAGTGTTCGTCTGAGTGCTGGTCCAAACTAGAGCCCTTTGCAGCGCCACCTCGGGGAAAGTTGAGGCCTGGTTTTAGTTGTACGGACTGCTCATCCGGTGTCGCGGATATACCCCGCGGTATGACCCGGCCGGGAGTATGACCCGGCCGGACTTGACGCTTCATCGTAACCCGCCGGAAGAATGGCAACTCATGAGCCTGGCGACTTAATGATGGCCCCGACGGCGGGTCAGACGGATGACAAGGGCCCTAGGCCCAGTAGGCCGGGACGTGTTATTGTGGGCCGGCTTAAGACGGAAGGCATGAGGAATATTTCCTTTACGAGGAAGCAAGACCCGTACTTGTATCCGACTTGTAATAGAGAATAAGTTAGTTATAATCCTACTAGCACTCCACATGTAACCCGCCCCTCTAACTTATATAAGGAGGGGCAGGGCACCCCAAAGAGGGACAAGAGACAGGGAACAATCTCTAGGGCTAAACACCGAGAGCCGGAGCCGGCGATTCTCTCGTGATCATAATGAGACCTAGCCTCAAACAGCACGTAGGGTTGTTACCGGATGATGTTTCCCGGGGCCCGAAGCTGTCTAAACCCTTGTCTTGTGCGTTGATCCGCCCTGCATCTCTCATCCCAATCAACCGCTCTCAAGCTACTACATAGATGCGCTGGCCTCACGACTAAGTCCTCACGCTAAGGACATCTGCCGTGACAATTCCACGACAGTTGGCGCCCACCGTGGGGCCTGTGCACGGTGGTGATGAGTTCTGGGAGGGATCTTTTCTAGGGATCGAGAATTTCGTAATTGGAAGGATGAAAGAGCCCGTGCAAAGGATTTACACGACGAGCAAAGCTGAATGGATATACCGGATTGAGATACAACAATTAGGGTTTGACGTTCGGTATGTCATCGGCGCGCCGCGATCCATCAAAACCGACGGGGGATTGGTTCTGTTTGTATGCCGAATTTTGCAATCTGTCAAATAGCAGTTTCCGTCGAGACGGATAAAAAAGTTTCCGATGCTGATCCGCCGGGTTCTGTCAATCGGTGAGCAGATTACTAGTGCTAGCTGAGTCAAAGAAAATAGTCAAATGAAGGGAAAGACACGAGTTCGGACTCTTGCAACTCGCTTCGTTGAAACCATTGCGCCTCCGCTAGGCTGCCTTGTATGAATCGCCCTATCGCCGTGAGTCGCGGGTGCTGCCTCGTTTGCCCTGGATTTGAAGCCGCCGCCTTCACGGACGTACGACGACAATCTGGATTTTCTCCACCGCTACGACCCGGACTCTGCTTGATGGCCACGTCTCCCGCAGCGCGCAAACTGCCGCTGAGCCGCCTCGACCCGGAGCCGCGGCAGCCTCGAGCCCGGATTCGCGTCACCTGCTGTCATCTCGTCCTCACGCGCCTCAGCCTGTGAGTCGCCGTCCCGTCGGGCCTCTGCAGAGAGTCGCCCTTGCTGGCCGCACCAGGCCGCCGGCGCCTTACTCTTCCTTCCTCGTCCTACACTGAGTCGCCCACGGCCTCGTCCTCGTAGTTCTGTTACAAATTGCCCTCGCCTAAACCGGCCGGCCGCCGCTTCGTGGCGGACCCGCCTGCGCCGAGCCACCGCCGTGGCCTCGCGGCAGCCGTCGTGCCGCCCGCGATCTCGCCGCGCGTCGAGCTGCTCCTTCGCCGTGGTTCTGCTTGCCGCCGCCTTCAAGTTTCCGGCGACGTGCCTCCACCTCGTGCCGTTCAAGCCGCCGTCCGGCTGCGCCAAACTACTGCTGCCATGGATTTAGCCGTTGCTCCGGCTTATTTTTTCGCCCAAGGCCTCTGCGAGTCTCCGCGACCATCTCTGCTCCCCAAGGCCTCTGTTGCTGTGTAAGTAAATGGGAGGAGGATTCTGGTTTTGAATACAGGCGAGCGAGCGAGAAGAATAGAAAATGTGTGTTTGTTGGAGGAGATAAGGTGCAGAGAGAGGAAGCAGTACATGGAGTCCAGATGACATGTGTTAGCAGAGGGAGGCGAATGACGTTCTGTCATTTTTCTTCCGGTTTAAAAGCAGCGTTTTCTACATGGATCAAGTTATCCCTCCACGTACTTAACAGTCACAGCATGGGGGGCGTCATGACGCACGAGCGACCTGTTTGTGCATGCGTTGAAGCATTGATGGCATTTCAATCAAGGCGTTCCACGTACAAACATCATGTGAGATAAGAAAAAGACGAAGGAGGCCAGGTTACATGGAGGCCTGGTACTAGGGCTATACAGAGCAGAACTACAGCAGAAGATTAACTGTTCGTTCAAGAAAAATTACCCAGTGATGATGCTAGGCTTAGTTGTGGTCGGACACTGTTCCTGCGCCTGTCTACACGACGGTGTCTGATGAACACGTGCGGGCCCCGACAATTTTGCAGTGCAGCATACATTGACGCCCGGAGGCCGTGCAACCGTCCGTACCGCGCCAAGCTACCGGAAAATCCATTCAACACCAGCATCCGGGTTCATCCGATAAAATACTAGGTGCTATTTATCCTGCTTATTTTTTTTAAAGCACGTATTAATTCATTCGAGCACAACTACTCTGCTCTACGGTGTTTTTTATATGCAGGGTAACCATTTACTACAATAGTGGCATTATGCCGCGGATACGGACCACACCGGCTTAAAACATCGTGGTCGTTTCTTGCGACTGCGCCGGTTTACCGCGAGGAGGACAATTTGCCCGTTTGCACCGGCTTACAACGCCACGGACGAACTCGCCCGTCCGCCCTCGCGGCTGGTTCACGTGTCCGTGCCAGCTTACAACGTCGTGGCCGACTCGCTGTCCGCGCCGGCTTACAACGCCACGGTCGACTCACCCGTCTGCACCGGTTTATCACGCCGCGGCCGGTTCACCCGTGAGGGACTTCAACTTCACCTAACAATTATCAATTTCATGGCGGATTATTGCCGGCCTGGCACATCAAGTGATATCCATCTAAAATATATTTTATTGGTACATATTATTTTTTTATCAAAGAGCAGTTTATCTTTGTTTTGGTCTACAATATTGCTGATGCAGGACAATGGTTCACTACATCAAAATGATGTGGTTAACTCGCCCATCCGCACCGGCTTACAACGCCACGGCCGGCTCATCTGTCTGTGCCGCCTCTGATGCAATGGTCGTTTTTACCATCTGTCTCTCGCGGGTTGGTCTATATCAACACACTGGGCCGCACCTGTCTGCATGAGCTGTTTATTGAATATGAGCGAGTCACTGCTTGGGAAGCCCGTTTTTCTTTCAACAAATTGGAGGCAAGTTATCATGTTTTATCAGCCGCCGTCTGCACGGGATGCTCAATGGGTAGGTGCACAAGTCACTGCCACTACAGTTTGGTTAAACTGCAAAGCAGCCAGTTGAAAGGAACCATTGGCCGAGTTGTTGACACGGCTCATATGGGATCATTTATAACCCGCCGCAGTCACCTCAACCTTCTGTGGATTCACATCGCGCTGTCAACACCAATGATATACACCTTATGCTATGGTCAATATAGTGAATCTCAAAGCCAACTTCTCGAGTCATCTTGAGACTCGGGGGCTACAATGATATGACTCGGCAGCATTGCTCGGTTTCAATGCATTCAAGAACTCTGGGTCATTGGAGAGAAAAATAACCCGGTCCCGGAGGCTACCGCCATATTGGTAAAAAGTTTAAAGGCCGTCAGAAAATTTCCGGCTTAAAAAGAAGGATTCCGGTTTATATCCGGCTCAAGAGACTTGATATCTCCCACAAAGCACTGAAGCTCTTAAAATAGCCGGTTTAAGATCCGGTTAAAGGGAAATTTATCTGCCACAAAGTTTTTAAGCTCTCAAATCCGGTTCAAGGTAAATTTGTTTATCATAAAAATTTGAAACTCTCAATATCCGGTTTTTTCCGGTTCAAAAAGAATTTATCTCTCGCAAAAGTTCGAGTTCTCAGGAAAAATTAAAGGGACCAAAGAGAGTCTGTTACAAAGCACAACTCAAATATAGGTCCCCTGCTTTAATGACCATTGGGAGCTGATCGTATTCGAATTTAGCTTAACCCTTTTGGTGTGACCCTGATCGTATTCGAATCAGAGTCGTTAAATATTCTCATGATCACTAGGGGGCTTCCTGTTCAAACATAGGTCGTATTCGAACCAAAGAGAACATAGGTGTCGGTACCCTCTTGATTGGCACACTGCCGAGCTCACTAGGGGGCTTCTTGATCATATTCGAATCATAGCTCAACCCCTCTTGGGAACCGACGTGGATCGTATTCGAATCAGCGTCGTTAAACAACTCTCAAGGTCATTTGGGGGCTTCCTGTTCAAACATAGGTCGTATTCGAACCAAAGAGAACATAGCTGTTGGTACCCTCTTGATCGGCAACGCCAAAGCCACTGGGGGCTATATGATCGTATTCGAATCTTAGCTTAACCCCTTTGGGATGGTTTTCTGATCGTATTCGAATCAGAAGCCTCAAAAATTTTTGAAGTCTCTTTTCGCAAATAATTTTTGGGATTTTATTTGAAGCTCTTTTGAACACATCTAAAGTGTATATGAGTGGTTTCTATTTAAACCCGCCTTGATTTTCGATGATAAGTCGCCGGCTTATGACAATCATCATCTATGTGGAAGCATTGGCTTCTAAGGATTGGGTTACCACACTTACTGCACAGGTATCATAAGCCGGCAGTACAATTCAATATCACAGGTATGATATTGTTTATACATGATTATGTTTAAACTGGCCCTGGCTATGGACTTTAAGCCGCCGGTATGTTTTGAATTGCGCCATTGGAATCATGCGCGTATCAAAGATTGGGTTATCACCCTTACTGCACAGGTCACATAAACCGGTAGTGAAAATTCAATATCCCAGGTATAATATTATTATTATAGTTATGTTTCAAAATTATGATTCATAATAGGCTTATCTGTGACTCCTTGTTACACATCAATGGTTATATGTGAGATATTATGACCCGCCCTGCGGTAAACCGCCAAGGGATCTTGTGATCTAATTATGTGCAGGATAAGACTACATTTGGGTGGTTACCCGCCCTGGTTTTTGACGTTAAGTCGCCAGGGCATATGTTGTTTAAACTCTGCAGGATTTACAGAGCTATGACTTACGTAAATGATTAAATTCAAGCCCATCATCAAAGATTGAAATTGGTGTCTCAAAAGGGTTATCAATTCTTGATTTTCTCAAAGGCTATAAGCCGCCGGGTGTACAAATTCCGGCTTACAATGGAGGCGTATTAAATCGCCATCGGCCAAGAGCCGCCGGGTATTTAAACTTCGGATTGACCTATCAGCAGATGAGGTATTCAAAGTCGCTTTGGCACAATGGCTATTATTTTATCAATGGATATGATTTATTCTACAATGGAAAGAATAGTCCCGAGTCGCTGCAGGCTTACGACCCGGCACTTGGGGGCTACATTATTTAAATTGAGATCACATCAAATATGCAAGTCCCATGTCACTGCCAGCATGCACCATGGCACTTGGGGGCTAATGTAAAGACATTTTTTGCTCAACTTATTGAAGACCCGACTCATCACATTGTAATGAGCCGGCCCTTGGGGGCTACCAATTGCTCCTGTTAAAATTCAAGATACACAAGCCTTATTACATTATATTGAAGGATCCACTGCTCAGTTGGTAAAGCACAGAGCTATTAACCTTGTGGACGTGGGTTCAAGCTCCATGGTCGAGATTACATCATATACTGTTATTATCAATGATCATATTTACAAAGTCCCTGCTCATTATTGCATAATGACCCGGCCCTTGGGGGCTACAAGTATTATATTATTATCGAAGAAATATTTTCAAATTCTTTGTTTTGAGCAAACCAGATTGACCCGGCGTCACCAATCATTATGACCCTGTGACTACAACCCGGCGTCATCAATAAACATGAACCGGCGTTGGCAACAATTATGACCCGGCATCATCAGTCCTTTATAACCCGGAGATTTTGGAAATTATAACTCGGCAAGATCTATATCTTTAAGCCGGTTGAAAACCAGATGAGTATTTTAAGACCTATATTTTTAACCCGGCGCTTTGGAAGCTGACTCAAGTGGATTATTTCTTATAATATTTCTCTACAAGAGCCAATGTCAGCAAATTGGTTATGAAGCTGGCCTATTGACCCGAATTTTTTAGAAGAAGTGCCTGGATTTTTTTGCATTGGCAAGGTTTGGACACATCGGTTAAAAGAGATTTGCAATAAGATCTAGAGTATGCATCCAGGAGGAAATGACAAGGACTTAAAGATGATCAGGTGTCGGTTCAGGAAAATATTTAACCCGGAGCACAACCTATCAAGTTTGTTCTTGTGTTTATTTTACAGGATCAGTTTAACATGGATAAATCCAAATTAAACTGGGGGCTAATGTCGGGGATGTACCCCGCGGTATGACCCGGCCGGGAGTATGACCCGGCCGGACTTGACACTTCATCGTAACCCGCCCGAAGAATGGCAACTCATGAGCCTGGCGACTTAATGATGGCCCCGACGGCGGGTCAGACGGATGACAAGGGCCCAAGGCCCAGTAGGCCGGGACGTGTTATTATGGGCCGGCTTAAGATGGAAGGCATGAGGAATATTTCCTTTACGAGGAAGCAAGACCCGTACTTGTATCCGACTTGTAATAGAGAATAAGTTAGTTCTAATCCTACTAGGACTCCACATGTAACCCGCCCCTCTAACTTATATAAGGAGGGGCAGGGCACCCCAAAGAGGGACAAGCGACAGGGAACAATATCTAGGGCTAAACACCGAGAGCCGGAGCCGGCGACTCTCCCGTGATCATAATGAGACCTAGCCTCAAACAGCACGTAGGGTTGTTACCGGATGATGTTTCCCGGGGCCCGAAGCTGTCTAAACCCTTCTCTTGTGCGTTGATCCGCCCTGCATCTCTCATCCCAATCAACCCCTCTCAAGCTACTACATAGATGCGCTGGCCTCACGACTAAGTCCTCGCGCTAAGGACATCTGCCGTGACAATTCCACGACATCCGGTGTGCCCTGAGAACGAGATATGTGCAGCTCCTATCGGGATTTGTCGACACATTCGGGCGACTTTGCTGGTCTTGTTTTACCATTGTCGAAATGTCTTGTAAACCGGGATTCCGAGACTGATCGGGTCTTTCTGGGAGAAGGTTTATCCTTCGTTGATCGTGAGAGCTTATGATGGGCTAAGTTGGGACACCCCTGCAGGGTATTATCTTTCGAAAGCCGTGCCCGCGGTTATGAGGCGGATGGGAATTTGTTAATGTTTGGTTGTAGAGAATTTGTCACTTGACTTAATTAAAATACATCAACCGCGTGTGTAGGCATGATGGTCTCTTCTCGGCGGAGTCCAGGAAGTGAACACGGTTTCTGGGTTATGTTTGACGTAAGTAGGAGTTCAGGATCACTTCTTGGTCATTACTAGTTGACGACCGTTTCGCTGTTTCTCTTCTTGCTCTCATTTGCGTATGTTAGCCACCATATATGCTTAGTGCCTGCTGCAGCTCCACCTCATTACACCATCCTTTCCTGTTGCTATTCTTGAAGAAACTGAGCGCAAGACTCGCAACAAGTCAATCAAATTCCTGAAAGTGAAGTGGTCACACCATTCCGACCGAGAAGCCACCTGGGAACGCGAGGACCATCTCCGTCCCGAATATTCGGAGTTCTTTCAGTCCTAGATCTCGGGACGAGATCCTCTCGTAGTGGTGGAGTGTTGTAACACCCCGGATGTAACTTTCCATATTTGTAACTCCAACTCTTGCCATTTTCGGCTATGTGTTATGATATTCCCTTCGTGGTCGGGTTTTTTTTCGTTTTGCATTGTGTTCATGTCATGCATGTCTTAGCATGTCATCATGTGCATTGCATTTGCATACGAGTTCGTCTCATGCATCCGAGCATTTTCCCCGTTGTCCGTTTTGCAATCCGACACTCCCACCTCCTCCGGTGCACCCCTCTTGTTTCTTTTCGTGAGCGGGTGTTGAACGTTCTCAGAATGGACCGAGGCTTGCCAAGTGGCCTTGGTATACCACCGGTAGACCACCTGTCAAGTTTTGTGCCATTTGGAGGTCGTTTGGTACTCCAACGGTTAATCGGGTAACCGCAGATGCCTTTTGGTGTGTTGTAGCAAAACCCCCCTCCAAACAGCCCAAAACCCATCTAATTCACTTCCATGCTCTAGGTCGTTCGATCACGATCGTGTGGGCGAAAACCGCACTCCATTTGGAGTGTCCTAGCTCCCTCTACCTATAAAACTCCTCCCCCCTCCGAAATTATTCACAGATCAAACCCTAGCAAATCACCCCGCCGTGGCCGGACACGTCCGTCTACGGCAGGACGAATTCTGCCGCCAGCCTCAGCCACTCATGGCGCGCCACGTCGCCCGGGCTGAGCCCCAATTCGCCGCCGACCGCGCGAGCCCGCGAGGCCCGCGTCGGGCCCTCCCGGCCCGCTCCTCCCGCGCCGCCGCTCGGGCCCCCGTCGCCCGCGCCTCCCGTCGCCTCCTCCGGCCGCTCGCGCCGCCGCGCCGGAGAACCGCCGCCGCCGCCGCCCTCGGTGCTCACGCCGCACCCCGCCGCCCCGCCGACCCCCGCCGCCGTCGTCCTCCGCTCCGGTCCCCGCGCCGCCGCGTCCCCACGTCGCCGGAGCCGCGCCGCGTCTCCCTCCTCTCCCCCAGCTCCGGCGAGCCTCGAGCTCGAGCTCGGCCGGCCAGATCCGATCGAGTCAAATCCCGAGGTTGACTTTTCCCCTCTCTCAATTTTCTCCAAGTCTCAGATTCTTACAATATATGCCTATGTTCATCGCATCATAACTCTCTGCATATAGCACCGTTTCGTGCGTGTAATATATCGAAATGTTCGTCTCGAGATGCTCTTCATTTTGTTCCATTGCACCATGTTCATTTGAGTCCATCGTGATGCCCAAATCTCTGGTGCAAGTGCTAGTTGCTGTTATCCGCTGTCACTTATCAGAACTTGAGGATTTGTTATTTTTGTTGCATTTAATCTGTGCATCTTATGAGTATGAGCTCTACATGTGTTTTGATGTACGCCATGCCATATTTACAGAGGTGTATGCCATGTATTTTTGTGATCTCTGTGGTGACTAGCACAAGCATGCAAACTAGGCTTCGTGATGTTTCTGATTTCAGAGACTTGGTAATTTTACCAAGTCTGTGACTGCTGTTATTTTGTTGCTATGTATCCATATGTCTACAGATAGATCCATGCTTATTTTGGTGATGTTCAGTAAGGATATTTTGTAGATATAGTTGTGCTCTTTCCATCCATTCCCCTTTTTGCAATTATGGAGTAACCTAGGATGACTCAATTTTGCTCTAGTTTCGCTATAAAATGTTCCTGGCAGATTGTTTACGTGTTATTCAATTTTGCCAAGGTTGTTGTAGTTGTTTCAGACATGCTATGAACTTCCTCTTGCCATGGATATATTCATAAACATGCCATCTTGCTGTAGGTATGATTGTTTTGTCATGCGTTGCTTTGTGGTGAGTGCATCAAGCTCACAAAGATGCCCTCATAATGTCTGTTTCTGCCATGCTCTGTTTTCTGCAAAGTCTGAAACCTGTTAACGGAACTTGCTATGTTTACATGGTTGCCTTCATATCTTCTGATCCTTTTTGACTTATGGTCAGTAAGGGACTTTTGTTCTATGCATTCAGTAGATTCATGCCATGCTTTGCGTTGCTATGTTAAGTTCCTGTAGCATGTTGACTTTGTGCTCTGATCATTGCTACCTGATGCTGATTCTGCCATGTCCAGTAATTTCACCAAGTCTGTGAACCTGATATCTTTTGCACTTTTTCCATGCTTGTTTGAACCTGTTATGTTGTGATCTAGCCGTAGCTCAGTGTTCATCTTTTGTCAAGCATCTGCTGTAGATTACTTCCTTATGCTTTGTTGCTAGGTTGGAGTGCTGTAGCATAGTTTCTTGATGTATTCTAAGTGCTATCATGCTGTTAATAGCAGATTCGTGTCATTCTTGTTTTGCTTGCCATTTGCCAACCGTGCATCCGTTTCCGGTGATCTTTATATCGATTTCGACCGAAATCATCTCATCTTTCCAGTGGCATACTTGGTTTGCCAAGTTACTGCCTTGTTCATCATTTTTCTTCCGGAGCACGCATATGCATCGCATATCATATCTTGCATATCATTCATGTATTGCATCATGTTGCTTGTGCATTTTCTCGTGATTGATTGTGGTTCCGTTGCTTGTGTTCTTGTTTTGGGTAGAGCCGGGAGACGAGTTCGTGAACGAGGAACCTGTTGTTTACGCTTCCGAGGATCAAGCTTTCGACAACTCTGAGAACCTTGCAGGCAAGATGACCATACCCTCGAAATCACTTCTATCTTTGCTTTGCTAATTGTTCGCTCTATTGCTATGCCGCGATACCTACCACTTGCTATATCATGCCTCCCATATTGCCATGTCAGCCTCTAACCATCCTTTCCTAGCAAACCGTTGTTTGGCTAAGTTACCGCTTTTGCCCAGCACTTCTTATAGCGTTGCTAGTTGCAGGTGAAGTTGAAGTTGGTTCCATGTTGGAGCATGGATATTTTGGGATATCACAATATCTCTTATTTAATTAATGCATCTCTATATTTGGTGAAGGGTGGAAGGCTCGGCCTTATGCCTGGTGTTTTGTACCACTCTTGCCGCCTTAGTTTCCGTCATACCGGTATTATGTTCCTTGAGTTTGCATTCCTTACGCGGTTGGGTGATTTATGGGACCCCCTTGACAGTTCGCCTTGAATAAAACTTCTCCAGCAAGGCCCAACCTTGGTTTTACCATTTGCCACCTAAGCCTTTTCCCTTGGGTTTTCTCGAGCCCGAGGGTCATCTTTATTTAAACCATCGGGCCAGTGTTCCTCTGAGTGCTGGTCCAAACTAGAGCCCATTGCAGCGCCACCTCGGGGAAACTTGAGGCCTGGTTTGAGTTGTATGGACTGCTCATCCGGTGTGCCCTGAGAACGAGATATGTGCAGCTCCTATCGGGATTTGTCGGCACATTCGGGCGGCTTTGCTGGTCTTGTTTTACCATTGTCGAAATGTCTTGTAAACCGGGATTCCGAGACTAATCGGGTCTTTCCGGGAGAAGGTTTATCCTTCGTTGACCGTGAGAGCTTATGATTGGCTAAGTTGGGACACCCCTGCAGGGTATTATCTTTCGAAAGCCGTGCCCGCGGTTATGAGGCAGATGGGAATTTGTTAATGTCCGGTTGTAGAGAATTTTTCACTTGACTTAATTAAAATACATCAACCGCGTGTGTAGCCGTGATGGTGTCTTCTCGGCGGAGTCCGGGAAGTGAACACGGTTTCTGGGTTATGTTTGACATAAGTAGGAGTTCAGGATCACTTCTTGGTCATTACTAGTTGACGACTGTTCCGCTGTTTCTCTTCTCGCCCTCATTTGCGTATGTTAGCCACCATATATGCTTAGTGCCTGCTGCAGCTCCACCTCATTACACCATCCTTTCCTATAAGCTTAAACACTCTTAATCTCGCGAGTGTGAGATTGCTGAGTCCTTGTGACTCACAGATTCTACCAAAAGAGTTGCTGGTGCCGACGATGCCAGTGCAGATGTTGCAACCGACCTCAAGTGGGAGTTCGACGAGGAACGTGGTTGTTACTATGTTTCTTTTCCTGATGATCAGTAGTGGAGCCAAGTTGGGACAATCGGGGATCTAGCATTTGGGGTTATCTTATTTTCTTTTGGATTTGACCTTAGTCGGTCTATGTGTGGATTTTGGATGATGTATGAATTATATTTATGTATTGTGTGAAGTGGCGATTGTAAGCCAACTCTCGTTATCCCATTCTTGTTCATTACATGGGATTGTGTGAAGATGACCCTTCTTGCGACAAAACCACAATGCGGTTATGCCTCTAAGTCGTGCCTCGACACGTGGGAGATATAGCCGCATCGTGGGCATTACACCCGTTATGTTCAACAAGAGGAAAATAACCTTTTATACATTCCTGCATTCGTGTGACAAGCATGCCGTATTTTTTGTGTGTGTGGGAGTCATTGGGATTTAAATCATAATCGTGTCATGTGGCTTTGGTGGTAAGACTATCCACAGTGGTGCATAAATAATGCAGCCTTAGTCACCTTACCTCTCTCCACGTAGTACGTTGGGTCCCACCAGTCAGAGGGTGGAACAAACAAATTAATAAGAAAAATTAAAAGCACCAGCGGTGTATCTTACCTCACACATCTCGCTACTGCTCGGGAACACTGTCCAATTGATCCCTCTGTTCACTCACGCACTATTTTAAGTGAATCCTTATTATAACATGCACACAATTTTGGGCACTTGTATTTGACCTAAGTCACTGTGCCACCGTATCTCGTACGACTCCCTTCGTCTAGGTGTAATAAGTCACGTTAGAAGGTGCAGCGGGACCAAGGTGCAAGCAGATTGGAGGAGAAGGAGAAACTTGACCGGTCATTCCTCCAATCAAAGCCCTGATTTCTATCTCTAAACGCAACAATTAATCCAAACAACTAAGAGATGCCATTTTAGCTACCATGCAGGGCCACGTATTAACTCGCATGCAAGCCGACTTTGATTTCTTGACTGGTCAATGCATAGTTGCGCTCCATGCATTGGGTTCCCGGGGGAGATAACAAGGCAGAGTAAGGAGCGTTTGGTTACATTGCTTAGGCTGGTCATAGTGGTGAGTAACTTGGACTAGTACAACATGCACATGTTACTAGTCTATGTTACTACTACGCGAAGTTTGCCGTCGGAAGCGAGCCGATCTGGCTCTCCTGAGCTAGCAAGGTTTTTCTAGCCCACCCAAGCTAGCTAGTGTCGGTGTCAAAACCGGCGGATCTTGGGTAGGGGGTCCCGAACCGTGTGTCTAGGATCGATGGTAACAGGAGACGGGGGACACGATGTTTACCCAGGTTCGGGCCCTCTCTATGGAGGTAATACCCTACTTCCTGCTTGATTGATCTTGATGAATATGAGTATTACAAGAGTTGATCTACCACGAGATCATAATGGCTAAACCCCAGAAGTCTAGCCTATGTGAATATGGTAATGAGTATCTATCCATCCGGACTATGCTATCCGGTTTATATAGACACCAGAGAGATCTAGGGTTACACGGGGTCGGTTACTAAGAAGGAATCTTCATAGTTGGTCGCCAAGCTTGCCTTCCACGCCAAGGAAAGCCCAATCCAGACACGGGCGTAGTCTTCGGCCTTCATATCTTCATAGCCCATCAGTCTGGCCCAATGAATAACAGGCCGGACGCCCGAGGACCCCTTAGTCCAGGACTCCCTCAGTAGCCCCTGAACCTGGCTTCAATGACGAGGAGTCCAGCGCGTAGATTGTCTTTGGCATTGCAAGGCCGGTTCCCCTTTTTCCTAACTCCAAGATAGTCTTCGGACGCCATGATTGTACCCGGACCTGTTACACACACCATACACAACCGCAGAGATAATATAATATTTACACGAATCTAATCTGTTGACAGCTTCTTTACAACACGACATCGCGTCTGACAGGTCATAATTTTGAACCGTTTTTCATCTGCCATCCCACGTTTCGAGAGGCGGTTGCTATTGGCACGTCTTGTCGAAGCAGAGATCGTGTCCCCTTATTGCGGGATTCTCTTCAATGCGGTCATGGGTAACTCAACTGTGCCGTTTATACAGCCCTTGGGAATAGGCGAATCCTAAGGCGAGTGAGGAGGCATTTAATATTTTCTGCCTTTATAAGGGGATAAGGATTCCCCCTTCCTCTTCTCACGCTCTCTCTCTGTCTCCGCCTTTCCGATCTCGAGCTCCAGCGCCCAAATTCTCATCTCCTTTCCACTCAAGCAACCATGTCCGGATCCGGTGGTCAGGGCAAGTGGATGGTCTCCTCCGTCAAGGAGGAGGACATTACTGAGCTTCGGGCGGCCGGATATTTGGCGAAGGAGATCGCCCACCGTCTGCCGGCCGAGGGACAGGTCGTCCCCACGCCGGAGCCCATAGAGGTTAGTATTCATCCCCCATTTCTTCCGCGGGCTAGGGTTTCCACTCCACCCCTTCCTCCGCGGGCTGATGCATTATTACGGGATAGACTTCCATGATCTGTCCCCGAATTCCTTCCTCAACATCTCGGCATTTATCGTCGTGTGCGAGGCCTTCCTCCGCATCCAACCCCACTTCGGGCTGTGGCTCAAAGTCTTCAACGTGAAGACGAAGGTGGTGGACGGCCAGCACGCGGAGTGCGGAGGAGCCATGGTGAGCAAGCTGCCCAACGTCTCCTGGCCGAAAGGTACTTTTGTGGAGACAGTGAAGGAGTGGCAGAGACAATGGTTCTACATCACAGAACCCCGCGGCAACACCTGGGCCGCGGCTGGCGAATTCCGCTCCGGCGCTCCCATGCGGCTCACCTCTTGGGTCAAGAAGAGTCCGGACTGGTGTTCGTCCGAAGAGCTGATAGCGTTGCAGACGCGCGTCCAGAGCATGATAACCAAGGACGTCAAGCTCGTCGATGTGATCCAAGTGATGCTAGTCCGCCGGATTCTTCCATGCCAGCGCAGAGGACGACCTCTGTAGGATTTCAACCCGAAGAAGCATCGGACCCAGTTGAGGCTCTTCGAGACTACCCACGAAGATGCCTGGAAGTTGCTCTTTAAGGGCAATGAGAAACCGCCAGCCACGGATTCATACCGTGGTCACGACTGTAAACACCCCGCCAGCGAAGTATGTTACTTTTGATGTATCCCCAACTTAAATGTTTCAAGGATGATGTCTGAGATTTTATTATTACTCTCTCAGGACTGGATGGAGAGGGCGAAGCGGATACAGTGTCCGGCTGCGCTGCCCGAAGAACTGGTCATCCCACGCCTAACGAATATGCTGGTGCCGGCGCCATACAAGGCGCCGGAGAAGAAGGCCAAGAGAAGGCCAAGGGGGCCAAGAGTGGTCCCCGTCGCAAGGGCACTTCGGACGTGACGTCCGAAGACGACGAAGCCCATTTCCCTTTCCCTGAGGACAATGACGAGGAAGAGGAGGAGGAGGAGGAGGAGGAAAACAACCCTCCTCCCGAGGAGAAGAAGAAAAAGAGGGCGGCCTCGGCGCATCTGGAGGCGAAAGCGCCCAAAAAGGGGAAGGGCGCCCCATCGGTCAATATCGCGTGGGACGTTGGCAGTTGTCCGGAACGACGCTCCCGCACTAAGCCCCAGGCCACATCGTGAGTGACATGGCTTATTCATGCGCACATCCAGCCCTTTCTCTTTGTTATTTTAACATGGTTAACTACACTATTGCAATCCGGCCCATGACCTTATCCAGCGAGCCTCATCTGGAGGTTCTTTGGCTCCGTCGGAGATGGCGAGCATGTCGCCACTGCCTGCTTACTCGCCCGGGGCCAGGGATGACACCGAAGTGTTGTCCCTGAGGACCGCTCCGAAGGGAGGAGCCCGGGACGCAGTCCGGGAGGCGCCACAAGGCGAGACCTCCACTGCCGGACACATGGGGGAGCCAATCCCCATGGAGACTGGCGAAGAGGGCCGTATCCAGTTCGGCCCTCAGCCGAATACGATTCTGGAGACCCATATGGCTCCGGAGTCGGGCGAGCAACCCCCTTTGAAGGAGGGGGGTGCGTCGCTTCCGCCGGTGGCTCCCATCCATCCGGGGGCGCCGGATATCCTGATGGAGGTGCTACGAGGTGTCTCCGTTATGGACGAGCACCGTGTTCTTATGGGCACGGTGATCGTGAAGGTTCAGTCTGCCAAGAGTGGACTGAACGAAGCCTGCAGTAACCTGTTGACAGGTTTCGAGGTAAGTGACATAAAATGAGAAAAACCCCATGTAGTCAGTAGCCCCTAAGACACTATCCGGTGTTCGGCGAGGAGAACCGGACAGAGGATCAATCTTCTGTTGAATTAGACTAACGTAATATGTATGCATAAGCAGGCGTCGCTGTTGGCCGCAACCTCGCATGCTGCCGAAGTCTCTGAATTGAGGCAGAGGCTGGAGCGGACCGAGAACGAGCTCGGCGAGGTTAAGGTTCGGCTCCAGGAGGAGCAAGGTGAGTAACGACTTGCTGTGTGTTCGGAAAGCGTAGGCGCCCTATATTGAATGTAGTGTCATAATATGTGCAGGAGCCCCGACCGAGGTCGAGGCCCGGAGGAAGGCCCTGGGCGAGGCCGAGGAGAAGGTTGTCCAGCAGCAAGCCGCCCGTAAGAAGCTCAAGGCCCGGGTAAAAGAAATCCAGCAGGAGCTCCAGGACGCGGTGAAAAAATGTGAGACCTTGGAGCATGATGCATCGGCTCAAGGGGCAGAACTCACCAAGGCTCATCAGAGCGTGGAGACCGCATGGGTAATGCTTTTAAGATGCAAAGCAAGTATGCGGCAAAGCAGTACCTTTTACTAACCTGGGTTCGGAGTTCCCCAGGGGCTTTTCCGGATCTGCCACGCAGCGTATCAGACGCTGCGGAGTTCTACCGAGCCGAAGGAGGAGGTTCTACGGAGAAGCTATTGTGGTCGCAGTATGCGACGCCAGAGCATCCCGTGTCCTTCACCGATCAGCTGAAGCAGCTGGTGGAGCTGCACCGGGTGGCCGAACTAGCCATGAAGGATGTGATGATCTGGCTATGGCCAGCCGAAGCTATGCCTGACAGCTACTTCGGACTCGTGAGGCGGCTAGTGGAGGCCTGTCCGCGGCTGGACGTCGTCAAGAGCTCTGCTTGTATTGAAGGTGCCCATATGGCCTTCTCTTGTTGCAAGATGTGGTGGGCGAAGATGAACACCATTGAAGTTGCCAGCGGGCCGCCGGAGGGCAAGGAGCACCGCACACCCGAGAGATATTTTGCGGATGTCATAGAAGGGTCTCGACTTGTGGCAACTCAGTGTTCGCGGGAGATTGTGTTTGAATAAATGTATTCATGTTGCCCCTTCATTGTATTATGGAAACAAAGCCTGTAATGTAATTTTGTTAAGCTTTAATTGTTTCCTCCTGTGCGGCCGTGTTATTTGTAATCTGAGGGTTGTCCAGTCGTCGGCTTCTACCCTCGCATAGGTAGTACGGAGGTGTTCGGGATGGGATCTAAAAAATCTTGATCCAATTATATGGTCCTTTGGAGGAGTTGGTTAGCGCAACGAACAAGGCAATCAGACTATACGGCTTAAACGCCCTCACTTAGCCATAGGAGTTTTATAATTAAGCAAGTGCGCAGCCCCTAGTCCAAGCCAGGGTGCTGTCAGCATCTAATCGAGAAGTGCCGATCCTTCGCATGACGCGGAAAAAATCTCCAACGATTTTGTAACACTCGAACAGCTGACCGGCTCTCGCCATATCATGACAGTCAGTTTTCGGCTTTCTCTACTGAGGTGCTCATCCGGTCGAGGCCAGGGCACAATCGCAGTAGTTCTCCCTTTACCACCCTAGCCGATAGAGCGGAACGTAGGGTAGCAAGCACAAGAGCCGGGCAACCCAACTATTCACCAAAGACATGATTCGGAGCCAATGCATATAATGCTAAATTCGGGGTGCCAAACTTATATGTAAGAAGTGTTCGGACTTTGCTGCCGTATTGTGGGGCGATAAGTAGCCCCTGGCGAGTATGAGACGTACAAAAGAGTACCGATGCAGTCCATAAGAAGATCGAAATAAAATGAAGTAAGAAGCGAAAACCACAGAAACTGGGCCGCCTACCATTTTTATTATAACTGGATGGATACGTCAAGGCGTATCTTGTACAAATAGTGCAATATGCACCCGGGTTGTTTAACATGCCGGAATCAATAGGGCGCATCATGCGGGTACTGAGAAATAAGTATAAATACTGTCAAGAAGAATGTATAGAGGTACCCTATGCATCTGTGCTGCTTGCCTCCGTTGTATGCCAATCCTTCGGAAGGACTGGTGACCAGGCCCGCGGGAAAAGGAACCTGAAACAAGAAGAAAAAGTGAAAGTATGTGTGTCCGGGGTCGGTCTGGCCGAACTATAGATCCCGGATTAACTTGTGCCTCCGTCGATGTCCATGGAATTTTGAGTGTGTAATTGTGCACGCGTGGTACCACTACCTCATCCGGACTGGGACGGAGGCCGAATTGCTAATCGAGCTCTTGACGAGCCGCGTCGTCCTGCTACAGTGTAGTCCGGAACCTCTTAATGATGTCCGAGGGCTCGACAGCCGTACTATGGTGGTGCTTGAGAAGGCCGCTCTGTACTTCTGCTGCTAGAGCGGCGGTGTGCTCCTCTGTTTGGCGGGAGCGCTCCGTATTGCCATTGACTGTTATGACGCCGTGTGGACCGGGCATCTTGAGCTTGAGATAAGCATAGTGTGGCACTGCGTTGAATCTAGCAAACACAGTTCGTCCGAGCAGTGCGTGATAGCCGCTGCGGAAGGGGACGATATCGAAGATTAACTCTTTGCTTCGGAAAGTTGTCCGGAGAACCGAAGACCACCTCCAGCGTGATTGAGCCCGTACAGCGGGCCTCTACGCCTAGTATGACTCCTGTAAAGGTATCTTTGTTGGTTTGAGTCGTGAGGGGTAATACCCATCTTCTGCACTGTGTCATGATAAAGCAGGTTGAGGCTGCCACCACCGTCCATCAGGACTCGTGTTAGGTGAAACCCATCAATAATTCGGTCGAGTACTAGTGCGGCTGAACCGCCATGGCGGATACTAGTTGGGTGATCTCGACGATAGAAGGTGATTGAGAATGATGACCACGGATTGAATTTTGGGGCGACTGGCTCTACCGCGTAGACGTCCCTAAGTGCTCGCTTACGCTCCCTTTTGGGGATGTGCGTAGCGTATATCATGTTCACCGTTTTGACTTGAGCGGGAAATTTCTTCGGCCACCCAGTGTTCGACTGCCGGGGCTCTTCGTCCTCGTCCTCACTTTGTGACCCCTTTTCCTTGTTTTCGGCATTTAACTTGCCAGCCTGCTTGAAGACCCAACAATCCCTGTTGGTATGATTGGCTTGCTTATCCGGGGTGCCATGTATCTGGCACGGACGGTCGAGTATGCGGTCTAGGCTGGAAGGTCCTTCATTGTTTCTTTTGTAGGGCTTCTTCCGTTGGCCGGAGTTGGAGCCACTGAATCCGGCGTTGACTGTGGTGTCATCGGTGTTGTCGCCATTGCTTCGGTGTTTGTGTCTATTGCGCCGGAGCTTGCCGTTGCTGTTCTTGGCCTCAGTGGGGCCTGCCTCTTTGGTTGTGTTTTTGCTACGAGCCAGCCAGCTGTCCTCACCCGCGCAAAAGCGGTTCATGAGTGCCGTAAGGGCTGCCATAGACTTCGGCTTTTCTTGGCCGAGGTGGCCTGCTAGCCATTCATCACAGATGCATGTTTGAAGGCTGCTAGGGCTTCGGCATCCGGACAGTCAACGATCTGGTTCTTTTTGGTTAGGAACATGGTCCAGAATTTTCTGGCTGATTCTCCAGGTTGTTGAACTATGTGGCTTAAATCGTCGTCGTCCGGACATAGGTTCCTTGAACTATGTGGCTCCCAGTTGGCCAGACATAGGTTCCTTGAATTTTCAGGCAGGCTGTTAAGCCAGTGCCGAGCTAGCCCTTTGAGCTTTAGTGGGAGGTATTTAATGGCGTGGAGGTCATCTCATCGAGCCATATGGATATGGAGAATAAAATCCTCGATCCATACTGCGGGATCGGTTGTGTCGTCGTATGATTCGATATTGACGGGCTTGAACCCCTCGGGGAATTCATGATCTAGTACTTCATCTGTGAAGCAGAGAGGGTGTGCGGCGCCTCTATATCAGGCCGCGTCGTGGCGTAGCTCTGATGGAGTCCGTCTGTGGTATTCGGCCCGGGCGTGGTTAGGTTTGTCACGTCTGAGTAGGTAGCCGTCGTCGTGCCTCGAGGCACGTCCTCGCGATCCGTAGATCGATCTCGTATGTCCTGCTCTTCCGTCCAGGGTCTGCGCGAGGTCGTACGTGTGACCCCGAACTCTTCAGTGGGGCAGGCTGCTATTCGGCCTGAGTTGCCGCTTTATTCCGATCGCGGGGTGGCCGGTCGGCCGCCCTGTCTCGACCACGTGGTGGTCGTTCCGCATTACGCGAGGGAGATGTGTGCTCTGGTGCTTCCTCATCGAATTGAGGTAGCAGTCTGCGTTTCAGGTAGCTCTTGGTTGGGCGCTTGAGGCCGTATTCTTCGGCTGTCAGGACGTCGGTCCATCTGTCGACGAGCAGATCTTGTTCAGCTTGAAGCTGCCGCTATTTCTTTTTCAGGCTCCTTGCGGTGGCTATGAGTTGAAGCTTAAAGTGCTCCTGCTCTAGAGGATCCTCAGGCACGATGAAGTCTTCCTTGCCGAGGCTTGTCTCCTCCTTGGAGGGTGGACGGTAACTATCGTCCTCCGAGTCATCTTCTATAGCCAGTTCATCAGGGTTCTCTTGCCTGTTGTCCTGTTCCTCCTGTTCGGATGTAGCTCCGACAGGGTCTTCGCTGTTTTCGGCGTCGCTCGGAGTACTATTTTCTCGAGTGCCAGTGTTGCTATCTTTTTAGCGACGAGGCTTAGAGTGGCGTTTGGGGCGCTGGCGCTTGAACTGCGTCTCAGAGGGTTTATTCACGTCTGGCTCTTCTTTGTCGTCGCTAGATCCTTTAGGTGTATCAACCATGGACACGTCGTACGAAGAGGTGGCCGTCCAACGTCCAGTAAATGGCGGGTCTTGGCCTTGCTCCTTGTCAGCATCGTCGTCCATATCGTCGATGTCTTCGGAGCCATAGTCGAGCACGTCAGTTAAGTCATCGACGGTGGCTATGAAGTGGGTGGCGGGTGGGAAGCAAAATTCCTCGTCATCCGCCTCTAGCTCGAACTGAAAATAGTTCGGCTGTGAGTCTTCCTCCAGGGACAAGTTCTTTAAAGAGTTTAGTACGTCACCCAAAGGTGAATGCTGGAAGATGTCTGCGGCGCTAAATTCGAAAATCAATAACCGATCCAGCTCGGCGTCCACAGGCGCACCTGATCCGGAACGTATAGCCGGAGGCGAGTCCGGAGTTCCGTTGACGCAAGCATTGCAGGATGTCAAGTCCGTGTGCGGCTCCAACGCCGTGGACTTTGTGGCCTCGGAGGGCACGATCTGCTTCGGTTCCGAAGCTGTTCCAGCGACAGGATCCATCTCCTAGACATAATCCGATGACAGATATAAGTCGTTCATCGGGACGAGGGGGAGCGATCGCTGCGGTTTCAAACCCATTGAAGATCGAGTCTCCACGGGTATCCGTGGCGCAGTTCAAGCTTCCCAATCTGATCTCGTGGCCAGGGGCGTGGCTATCGATCTGCTCCAAATGGCCGAGCGAGTTGGACCGCAGTACGAATGTCGGTGTACAAAAAGAGGGGCACACCTTTCTAGCCCTTTACCCATGCACGTGCAGTCGCAGCCGCGCCCACGGTCACACCAAGCAGAACAGGGGAGGTGAGCCAAGGTTAGACCGAAGCCCAAGATAATCAGAGCAACGCCAAAGCCAAGACCACAAGGAGCAGAGGGACGAAGCAGGCTCCCCCGGCAAGACCCTTGCCAGGGCAGCCTCAGCAGCCCCGGAAAGACCCTTGCCGGGGCAACTCTCCCCACACCAACAGAGCAAGCCACCCTTGAGCCCAGGGTCCCCAACGCCATCATCCACGTGGGGCCAGGGCTCGGGAAGGCACCTCTGTGGTGGCATGCAGATCTTTGTGAAGACATATTCAAGATCAGATGAGGATTAGAAGACGATGTTCCTCGGCAAGATCATTGCCGAGGAAGGCCACCAGACCCCTGGCAAGGCCCTTGCCAGGGACGACAGCGCGCCACGGCAAGACCCTCGCCGGGCCACATGGCAAGACCCTTGCCGGGCTACCCGGCAAGGGCCTCACCAAGGACGCCAGCAGGGCCACCGCCAGGCCCACGCCAACCAAGCTTCCACCGCCGTTCACATGCAGCTGCCAGCCCAACCAGCTGGGCGGGCACCTGCGTGGCAACAGGCAGCTCCCAGGCCAACTCATCGAGCGCCTGCGTGGCGGCATGCAGATCTTCGTGAAGGCTCCACCACCGCACCACCTCAGCTGCCTGCCTACCTACATGGCGCCGCATGCATCGCTGGACAAGGCGTGTGTCGAAGCAAGGAGGAGCGGCGACGGACGGACGGGCCTCGCCCCCGTCCCCGATAAAGCATGGGGACACCTAAGCTACGCATTAAATGCGTCTTGTCCTGTAATACGAGCGATAATCTCAGGGCACTGTGCGCCTTTCCACCTCCTGTGTGCCACTGTGGCAGCCCCTTTCGACTATAAAAGGAGGCCCATGGCATACTGGAGAAGGATTCGGCTCTTTCAAACCACGCACTCACCACAGCTAGTTCGAGAGCTCAAGAACTCTCTCAAATACACCCACCAAAGCAGGACTAGGGTTTTACGCATCCTCACGGGCCGAACCTGGGTAAATGCTCCTTCTGCTGGCTACTGGTCCTGCTCTTCTTGGAACCCTGCGCCCCGGCAACTGTAGTAGGGATTCTTGTGATCCCATAGGAGTCGTTTTCCCACGACAACGAAGCCGCCGAATACGAAGATCTGTCCGGGGAGGAAGGTTTCTCCCAGGACCACGTCATTACTGACGATCAAAGGGGCCATTGAACCTTTCGTCGACGGCACAGTGGAACTCTCAACGAAAGCACCAATGTCGGTGTCAAAGCCGGCGGATCTCGGGTAGGGGGTCCCGAACTGTGCGTCTAGGATCGATGGTAACAGGAGACGGGGGACATGATGTTTACCTACGTTCGGGCCCTCTCTATGGAGGTAATACCCTACTTCCTGCTTGATTGATCTTGATGAATATGAGTATTACAAGAGTTGATCTACCACGAGATCGTAATGGCTAAACCCCAGAAGTCTAGCCTATGTGAATATGGTAATGAGTATCTATCCATTCGGACTACGCTCTCCGATTTATATAGACACCAGAGAGATCTAGGGTTACACGAGGTCGGTTACTAAGATGGAATCTTCGTTGTTGGTCGCCAAGGAAAGCCCAATTCGGACACGGGCGTAGTCTTCGGCCTTCATATCTTCACAGCCCATCAGTCTGGCCCAATGAATAACAGGCCGGACGCCCGAGGACCCCTTAGTCCAGGACTCCCTCAGCTGGCCCACAAAAGCTAAAATATTTTAACAGTTCCAAACTCCTAACCTTGCCCGGCTATGCTATAAGCTGTTCTTGCTAAGTATCCAAACGCTCCCTAAGTAACAACGCTCGCTAGCAACGAGGCCAGGAGGGGATTGAGATGCGAAGTTAATGGACGATGCCTAAACATTTTGGATATCTGATTTCCGTAGGATGACTTAACACCTAGAAGGAGGGAGTACTACTCCTCAGTCGAGGTTTGATGGAATATTCGTCACCTCTTCTCTTCTTGTACGTGCTCCATTTGTATCTCACTTCCTGTGGCTGCGCACTCGCACGATTTTCCTATTCTATGTACCTGTGTGTGTGTGTGTGCATGTGCATCTGTGTGTTTAACGGCATGTGTGTGTTAGAGAGAGCGACAGATCGACCTACTCCTACAGAGAGATGGTGTGTAGTGTACGATTTTAGCCGCGAGAGTTGGTGCATCCTATCATTTCCGGGCGTCCGGTAGGGACAGGCGGATAGCTGCCACGCCCGCTCCTGACCAGCCTGGCCCACCCAAATCCCCTCCATCGCCCGCGCGCGCTTCCCGCCCGAAACGGTCAACGCTGCTCCAAAGAATCAGTGCCGCATTCATGCCCGGGCAGAGCGGACGCGACCTCTCACTGGCGCCTGCATTGAAGGGAGAAGTAGATTCAAGAGTGATGGTTGCTTCGTCCGTCCAACTTACTGCTGGGTCTATGTGATTTGACGACTCATTGGTCATTATTACTGAGGTGGTAGGACTGCTGGATGTCCCACGCTTTCGGCCAAAGGAGGTACTACTAGATTACAATTTTCTCCATTCTTACGGTGTAGGAGTGCAAGAGCAGTGAAAACACGGTGATTACATGGCCCACCTCACATTATTACCATGTTTTCGGTACACCGTGCGACACCTAACTCTTTACATAGTTGTCACGCCCAATATGCGACCTTATCCGAGAGGAACTCGAAGGTTCCACCAAGAATAGACCCGCATATTGGAACGCTTTTGCAAGGTGGATATCATCACATCAACATTACACAATAGATGGGGATACATATAACAGGCACAAACGCCCAAGATTACAACAACATACATCATACATAAGATCAACATCCGACTACAGATGAAACACAAACAGAAACTCAAACGACGTCCACCCTGCTAGCCCAGGCTGCCGACCTGGAACCTATCCCCTGATCGAAGGAGAAGCAGAAGAAGAACTCCAAAACAAGTAACATCGCTCTCGCATCAAGATCATCGCAAAACCTGTACCTGCAACTTTTGTTGTACTAAACTGTGAGCCACGAGGACTCGGCAATCCTATTACCATGGGTATCAAGACTAGCAAAGCTTAATGGGTATGGAAAGGATAAGTGGTGACGTTGCAGCAGCGACTAAGCATGTATGGTGGCTAACATACGCAAACAAGAGCGAGAAGAGAAACAAAGGAACGGTCGTCAACTAGTCATGATCAAGAAGTGATCTTGAACTCCTACTTACGTCAAACATAACTCAAAAACCGTGTTCACTTCCCGGAATCCGCCGAAAAGAGACCATCACGGTTACACACGCGGTTGATGCATTTTATTTAAGTCAAGTGTCAAGTTCTCTACAACCGGACATTAACAAATTCCCATCTGCCACATAACCGCGGGCACGGCTCTTGAAAGTTTAAACCCTGCAGGGGTGTCCCAACTTAGCCCATTATAAGCTCTCACGATCAACGAAGGATATTCCTTCTCCCGGGAAGACCCGATCAGTCTCGGAATCCCGGTTTACAAGACATTTCGACAATGGTAAAACAAGACCAGCAAAGACGCCCGATGTGCCGACAAATCCCAATAGGAGCTGCACATATCTCGTTCTCAGGGCACACCGGATGAGCAATCCGTACAACTAAAACCAGGCCTCAAGTTTCCTCGAGGTGGCGCTGCAAAGGGCTCTAGTTTGGACCAACACTCAGAGGAGCACTGGCCTGGGGGTGGGGAGGGTAAAATAAAGAGGACCCTCGGGAGCGCGACTCCCAAGGGAAAAAGGCTTAGGTAGGCAAATGGTAAAACCAAGGTTGGGCCTTGCTGGAGGAGTTTTATTCAAAGCAAACTGTCAAGGGGTTCCCATAACACCCAACCGCCTAAGGAACGCAAAATCAAGGAACATAACACCGGTATGACGGAAACTAGGGCGGCAAGAGTGGAACAAAACACCAGGCATAAGGCCGAGCCTTCCACCCTTTGCCAAGTATATAGATGCATTAATTAAATAAGAGATATTCTGATATCCCAACATAAACATAATCCAACATGGAGCAAACTTCATCTTCACATGCAACTAACAACGCTATAAGAGGGGCTGAGCAAAAAGCGGTAACATAGCCAAACAATGGTTTGCTAGGAAGGGTGACAAAGGTTAGATGTGGTTTCATGGCAATTTGGGAGGTTTGAAGAGCAAGTGATAGGTAGCGCAGCATAGCGATAGAACAAAGCAACTAGCATAGCAATGATAGTAATGATATCCAAGGTTACGGTCATCTTGCCTGAAACCCCGCTAGGAAGAAGAACGAGTCCATGAAGAAGATGAAGCCACGAAGACGAACCAAGCGTAGACGAACGAATCCTCACGGTCGGAACGAAATGGGAACTATCAAGAAGAAGCACACAACATGGTAAACACACCACACATGAACAAGGCATGATGCTCAACCAAACTAGATGCATGACAAAGCTACTTGAAGCTACTCATGGCAAGAGATGATGCATACAAGAGCAACACATCAAAGCAAGTTTAAATGAGGCCGGAAACAACATATGACAATTCTGGTAAGACCCTTGATGCAAATTTCGAAATTGGTCCAGATCTGATTAAACCTTATGTTCAAGTTGTTAAACAGCAAGTTAAAATGCACCAAGATGATCTACACGAAATTCTAGTCAAGTTACATATAAAGTTCATTTAGTTCGGAGCTACGGCCTAGAAGATATGAGCAAAACAAGTTAAACATGGCATTGATGCAAAATGCATTCAAACATCAAGAAAACACCTCAAAACAAGGATGCAACAAGGTAATATGAAACTACATGCAAAACTAAGCAAGTTTCATATAGAGCATGCTCAAAACGGAGCAACGGTGCAACACATACACTTCAAACAAGATATACCAACAATCTGTCCAAAACAGCAACTAGGCATCTTACAAGCATCAAAACAATATGCTACAATACCTCAGAATGAACACAAAAGGCATGGATGTGATTTACAGGTAAAGCATAACAAAACATTGAACAATGAGCTATCTCCAGAAATCAATAGAAAATGCTCAAAAGGACATGGCAAGATTACAAATAATAACAGTTTCACACACTTGGCAGAATTTCACTAGACATGACAGAAATAACATCAGGTTGCTAAGTTTAGAGTTATCAAACAACATACTACAAGAACAGATCATAGCAACCAAAGGCATGGAATGAATATAGTAATTGCATAGAACAAAAGTCCCTTACTGATCACTAGCCAAAAAGGCACAGAAGATATGACGACACCCATGTAGACATAGCAAGTTTCATATACAGATTCAGACTTGGCAGAAAAAGTGAGCATGGCATAAACAGAATTATAAAGGCAGCTTTGTGAGCTCAAATCACTCATCACAAAGCGTTTTATGGCATGTGAAGGCATCCAACCGTAAGATGGCATAATTATGAAGCTAAGCATGGCAAGAGCAAGTTCATAGGGTGCACGGATCACTAGCAAAACACATGTCAAAACTGAACTTAATGTTAACAGGCTGACAGCAACATTCTTTAGCAACTTGAGAGCAAGATTACAACAAGCTACAGCAGGTTATAAATGCAACCTAAAGCAAGGATTGATAGAGCATGGCATGTATAACAAGACATCCATAGTGAACATCTCCAGATTATGCATAGAGTAATTGGCAACATCAAGCAAAGATAGCAACATGATATAACAGTTTCAGCATTGACAGAACATTAACAGCAAGTAGCCCACTTCACAAGCTTTATGCACTCACTACATGGCATTACAAAATACAAGTCTTGCGCCACTGTAAAGATGGCATGGAGATGCTTCACAAACATATAGACATCATGCTCATAGGATACACACGCAAAGTGCAACGAAAAAGACAAAACAACAAGTTATATCAAGTTTCAGCAGTTAACATCATATATCACTCTTGCAACGATGCTTAGGGCATGAAGATGAACTCAAACAAGCATGGCACAGTGGAACAAAATTAAGAGCATCTCAGGGTGAACATTTTTATATATTACACGCACAAAACGGAGCAGCACACATGAAGTTATGATGCGATGAACATGGACACATTTGATGAAAATCTTAGGGACTTGGCAGAAATTAGACCTCGCAGAAAACGGGACGGAGAGATTCCGGGACGGAGGGATCCGGGGACGGGGATGCGGTGTTTGGTTTGGGGGTCGTCGGGGATCTGGGACGAGGCCGTCCCAGCGGCGGGTCAACGCCGGCCGGCGGCGGTTGCAGGCACGAGGCGAGCTCGCCGGTGACGGAGGAGGTCGGAGGAGGCCGGGGAAGGGGCGCTCCGGGCCGGATCTGGCCGGATCCGGCCGGATCCCGGCGAGGGCGGCGCGGTGCAGGCGGCGGGGTCGGCGCGCCGGCGAGGCGACGTGGAGGTGGCGACGGCGCGGGAGGAGGCGGCGCTGCGCTCGGGCTCCGGTCGCCGGCGGGAGGAGCAGGGGCGGCGCCGGACGGCTCGGCGGGGAGGCGCCGGCGGGGTTCCGGGCGGCGGCGCGGGGCACCTCGGGCGGCGGCGGGGCGAGCGAGCGAGGCGGCGGAAGGGCGGTGGCTCGGGCTCCGGGGGCCGGCCGCGGGCCTGGCGGGCAGGCGGCGCGCGCGGTGGCCGGGGTGCCACGTGACAGCGAGCGATAGGCGCGGGGCGGCGGCGTGATCTGTCCGGCAGGACCGGACGTGTCCGGCGGCGGAGAGGGAGCGGGGCTAGGGTTTCTGGCCCGGATTTGGAGGAGGTGTGCACATATTTATACCTAGAAGGAGGTGGGAGTGTCCAAATGAGGTGCGGTTTTCACCCACAATATCACGATCGAACGACCGAGAGCATGGAGGGGGTTTGGATGGGCTCATGGGCTGTGGTGAAGAGGTGCTGGGCTGCAAAGAAAGAGGGGTTTCGGGCTACGCGGTTAACAATTAGGGCGTCAAACGAAGTCCAAATGGAACGAAAATTGACAGGCGGTCTACCTACTCTAAAACAACACCGCACGTCAAGTTTCATCCCATTCTGAGAACATTTTACTGCCAATCACGAAACAAGGTCTGAGAGGTGCAACGGGCGCGTGTGAGAGTGTCGAATTACGAAACGGACAACGGGGGAAAGGACCGGATGCAAGTTTTGAAAATATGAGGATGCAATGCAGATGATGACATGGCAAGATGCAACACGCAAGCAAAAGACATGGCAACAATGGCGAATAACTGGAGGACACCTGGCGCATTGGATCCGGGGCGTTACAACTCTCCTCTAGTAACAAGAGATCTCGTCCCGAGATCTTAAGACTGAGGCAGAAGGGAAGAGGGATGAGGTGAAATAAGAACAAAAGAGTGAAGATGAACAAAGTTGAGAGCGCTGGGCAGGAAACAGGAACGACGAGAATGACGAGAATCAAAAGCTCAATGAACCCGATGGACTCTGAAACCACTCCGGTTCGAACAAGATAAGAATGGAATTAGTCTGAAAGAACTTAGGCAGAACTCTGGCTGAACAAGGAAAGAATAGAACATGAACTTGAGAAGATGGAACGATACATGACTTGAGGAACAACACAAAACCTCCGGAAGACTTGAAAGAGTGGAATGAGAATAACGGGCAAGAAGATGACAACTTCTACCATGAATGAAATAGAGAGCATCCTTAGAAGGAAACATTGACCGGAATTGTTGAGAAAATCAAAAACAAAAAGAATAAGCTTGTGGTTGACTTAATTATAACATCTCCAAAATTATTAGGTGATAACTGACCACAATCGAAAAAGATTGAATAGCTGAGGAGAACGAAGAAATGCAAAACTCCAGTTCAAAAGAATACGGACAATTAATTGCACTTCGAGATGCAAGAAGAAAAGATACTTGAGCTCCTCCAAAAGAATCTTGATGAACACTTGAAGAATGAAATAAATCCTTACGAACCACCATGAAGAACTTCGGTAACAGAAGGATGACGAGATAAAATTGGAGGATGAAAGGGATAAGGTTAAAGCCTTGCGATGATTTGGATGGAGCTTCGCGACGAGACAAGCGAGAAGGCTTGGAACTCCGGAAAAGAAAAGATGAAAACACTTTGAACCGAGAATGTGATAAGATGAACAAACTCCGAAAAGAAGAGATTAATCCACATGAAGAAAGAAGAATAAGAATTATGTTATGCTCATCCTCCACCAATTAAATTGATGAGAAGCAATGGATGGCATAGAACTTATTCACATTGGGAAAAGATTAAGGGGAGATATAGCGCAATACTTGGAAAAAACATCAAGAACCACCAGTAGGACTGGAAAGAATGAATGAATTGATACGATAACAACAGAAAAGAAATCTTGAACGAACCACCGTAAGAATTCAAAATTGAATGACAAAGGAGAATGAATCACCAGGAAGAATTAGAAAAGCACGAGATACTTGAGGGAATTTAGAGACAAGAGAACGAAGAGATCGCGAACTGATTGAAGAATACTTGGACGAAGCACTGGAAGAATATTGAGAGAACGAAGGGGCACGGATATAGAATAATTGGAGAGCGAATTTGACAACTTAGAACGAAGAAATATTCCGAAAAGATGGCCTACGGATGATCGAGAGAGAAAGGAACTCCTGAAATACTCCAGATGGATGATAAGAATTGCACGACTAGAAACAATATGAGCGGATAACATCAAGCTAGCGACATGAATCTTCGGGAGAACGGACAAGATTTAAGAGAAACTCTTCTTCGGTCTTCAAATGTTGAGAATGACGACGAGAAAGAACACCAAAATTGTTGAGATACTCTAGGAGAATGAAAAGAAAAGAGGTAGAGTCAACAATGAAAATAATTTGAAATTGATCTTCGAAAAGCGTCTGACTGATGAAATTCATACTTACGTCCACTTCGAATAGGATTTGAGAATAACTCTAGGAAACGTAGACGAGTCAGGTAAGATCCTGGGAAAAGATCTATGGGTTATGGGCCCACTGAAAAGAAACACCGTTGGAAAGGATTGTTGTAGAGATAGACGATGCACCGGAACAATTGAAATATTTGAATGAGGTGACAATCTCGAATTAATACGAACACAGCCGAATCTCCTGAGATGTCTTGAGCACTCCAGAAGGATAAACTGGCGAGAGGCGAACGAGCAAGGAAAACACTTGATCCAAGGAAAAAAATATGATCAACCCAAAAAACATGAATTGAGTCCACCGGAGAAGAAAAGAGATGAAGAATGTCAAACGAGACGAGAATTCACCGATTGAAATAATTTACGAAAGACTGAAGACGTTCCACACGAATGAAATTGATGCTCGCAAGAGACTCAGGCTCCGGGAAGAAGAGGGTGGGCGGGCGGGAAAAACAAAGGCGACTTGAAAAAGGAGAACCGACGAATAACTTGAAGAGAAAGCATCGGTTGAAATATTTGAGGAAAGAATGCAAAGGTTTCGCACTAGTAGGATGGATACTCGATTACGGGCTCCAGTTCCGAGAAGAAGAAGGGTGGGCGGGTAGGAAAAGAAGACAACTAAGGGCAGAGAAACAACTTCGTTGAGAGAGAACTGAGGATTGAACTTGCAAAAAACAAAGAGGTCGAATCGACTTGACGAGAAATGCACCGGATGCAAAGAGTTGAGAAAAAACGATCGGAAAACCAACTGCGTGATCCTAGAAAATTTGAAGGGGAAGAGGAGTAAATCAAAACACCTACGCCAAGATTCCTCACAAGAGCGACGAAGGGGCTGAGGAGTAAAAAGAATTCCTACTCTCCGATATAACTAGACTCTGAAATAGTTTTCTTCTAGACTCGACAACGGCCAACTACACGATCAATAAAGGGGGGCTCCTATGGTCGGTCGAGGCTCTGATACCAACTTGTCACGCCGAATATGCGACCCTGTCCGAGAGGAACTCGAAGATTCCACCAAGAATAGACCCGCATATTGGAACGCTTTTGCAAGGTGGATATCATCACATCAACATTACATAATAGATGGGGACACATACAATAGGCACAAACGCCCAAGAATACAACAACATACATCATACATAAGATGAACATCCGACTACGGATGAAACACAAACAGAAACTCAAACGACATCCACCCTGCTAGCCCAGGCTACCGACCTGGAACCTATCCCCTGATCGAAGGAGAAGCAGAAGAAGAACTCCAAAACAAGTAACATCGCTCTCGCGTCAAGATCATCGCAAAACCTATACCTACAACTGTTTTTGTAGTAATCTGTGAGCCACGAGGACTCAACAATCCCATTACCATGGGTATCAAGACTAGCAAAGCTTAATGGGTATGGAAAGGATAAGTGGTGAGGTTGCAGCAGCGACTAAGCATGTATGGTGGCTAACATACGCAAACAAGAGCGATAAGAGACACAAAGGAACGGTCGTCAACTAGTAATGATCAAGAAGTGATCCTGAACTCCTACTTACATCAGACATAACTCAAAAACCGTGTTCACTTCCCGGACTCCGCCGAAAAGAGACCATCACGGTTACACACGCGGTTGATGCGTTTTGTTTAAGTCAAGTGTCAAGTTCTCTGCAACCGGACATTAACAAATTCCCATCTGCCACATAACCGCGGGCACGGCTCTCGAAAGTTTAAACCCTGCAGGGGTGTTCCAACTTAGCCCATTATAAGCTCTCACGGTCAATGAAGGATATTCCTTCTCCTGGGAAGACCCGATCGGTATCGGAATCCCGGTTTACAAGCCATTTCGACAATGGTAAAACAAGACCAGCAAAGCCGCCCGATGTGCCGACAAATCACGATAGGAGCTGCACATATCTCGTTCTCAGGGCACACCGGATGAGCAATCCGTACAACTAAAACCAGGCCTCAAGTTTCCCCGAGGTGGCACTACAAAGGGCTCTAGTTTGGGCCAACACTCAGAGGAGCACTGGCCCGGGGGGGTAAAATAAAGATGACCCTCGGGAGCCCGACTCCCATGGGAAAAGGGCTTAGGTAGGCAAATGGTAAAACCAAGGTTGGGCCTTGCTGGAGGAGTTTTATTCAAAGCAAACTATCAAGGGGTTCCCATAACACCCAACCGCGTAAGGAACGCAAAATCAAGGAACATAACACCGATATGACGGAAACTAGGGTGGCAAGAGTGGAACAAAACACCAGGCATAAGGCCGAGCCTTCCACCCTTTACCAAGTATATAGATGCATTAATTAAATAAGAGATATTGTGATATCCCAACATAAACATAATCCAACATGGAGCAAACTTCATCTTCACCTTCAACTAACAACTCTATAAGAGGGGCTGAGCAAAAAGCGGTAACATAGCCAAACAATGGTTTGCTAGGAAGGGTGACAAAGGTTAGAGGTGGTTTATGGCAATTTGGGTGGCTTGAAGAGCAAGTGATAGGTAGCGCAGCATAGCGATAGAACAAAGCAACTAGCATAGCAATGATAGTAATGAGATCCAAGGTTATGGTCATCTTGCCTGAAATCCCGGTAGGAAGAAGAACGATTCCATGAAGAAGATGAAGCCACGAAGACGAACCAAGCATAGATGAACGAATCCTCACGATCGCAACGAAACGGGAACTATCGAGAAGAAGCACACAACATGGTAAACACACCACACATGAACAAGGCATGATGCTCAACCAAACCGGATGCATGATAAAGCTACTTGAAGCTACGCATGGCAAGATATGATGCATACAAGAGCAACACATCAAAGCAAGTTTAAATGAGGCTGGAAACAACATATGACAATTCCGGTAAGTCCCCATATGCAAATTTCGAAATTGGTCCAGATCTGAATAAACCTTATGTTCAAGTTGTTAAACAGTAAGTTAAAATGCACCAAGATGATCTACACGAAATTCTAGTCAAGTTACATATAAAGTTCATTTAGTTCGGAGCTACGGCCTAGATGATATGAGCAAAACAAGTTAAACATGGCATTGATGCAAAATGCATTCAAACATCAAGAAAACACCTCAAAACAAGGATGCAACACGGTAATATGAAACTACATGCAAAACTAAGCAAGTTTCATATAGAGCATGCTCAAAACGGAGCAACGGTGCAACACATACACTCCAAACAAGATATAGCAACAATCTGTCCAAAACAGCAACTAGGCATCTTACAAGAATCAAAACAATATGCTATAGCACCCCAGCATGAACACAAAAGGCATGGATGTGATGTACGGGTAAAGCATAACAAAACATGAACACTGTGATATCTCAAGAAATCACTAGAACATGCTTAAAAGGACATGGCAAGATTGCAAATAATAACAGTTTCACAGACTTGGCAGAATTTCACTAGACATGACAGAAATAACATCAGGTTGCTAAGTTTAGAGCTACCAAATAACATGATACATGAACAGATCATAGCAAAGAAAGGCATGGCATGAATCTACTAATTGCATAGAAAAAAGTCCCTTACTGATCATGAGCCAAAAGGCACAGAAGATATGATGGCACCCATGTAGACATAGCAAGTTATATATACAGATTCAGACAGCAGAAAAACTGAGCATGGCATAAACAGAATTATGAAGGCATCTTTGCGAGCTCAAATCACTCATCACAAAGCATTTCATGGCATGTGAAGGCATCCAACAGTAATACGGTATAATTATGAAGCTAAGAATGGCAAGAGCAAGTTCATAGGGTGCATGGATCACTAGCAAAACACATGTCAAAACTGAACTTAATGTTAACAAGCTGGCAGCAGCATTGTTTAGCAATTTGAGAGAAAGATTACAACAAGCTACAGCAGGTTATAAATGCAAAAAAAAGCATGGTTTGATAGAGCATGGCATGTATAACAAAACATCCTTAAGGAACATCTCCAGGTTATGCATAGAGTAATTGGCATAATCAACCAAAGATAGCAACATGATATAACAGTTTCAGCATTGACAGAACATTAACAGCAAGTAGCCCACTTCACAAGCTTGATGCACTCACTACAAGGCATTACAAAATACAAGTCTTGCACCACTGTAAAGATGGCATGGAGATGCTTCACAAACATGTAGACATCATGCTCATAGGATGCACACACAAAATGCAACGAAAATGACAAAACAGCAAGTTATATCAAATTTCAGCAGTTAACATCATATAGCACTCTTGCAACGACGATTAGGATATGAAGATGAACTCAAACAAGCATTGAACAGTGGAGCAAAATGAAGAGCATCTCATGATAAACGTTTTTATATATTACACACACAAAACAGAGCAGCACACATGAAGTTATGATGTGATGAACATGGACACATTTGATGAAAATCTTTGGGACTGTAGAAATTAGACCTCGCAGAAAATGGGACGGAGAGATTCCGGGACGGAGGGATCCGGGGACGGGGATGCGGCGTTTGGTTCGGGGGCCGTCGGGAATCTGGGACGAGGTCGTCCCAGCGGAGGGTCAACGCCGGCCGGCAGCGGTTGCAGGCGCGAGGCGAGCTCGCCGGTGACGGAGGAGGTCGGAGGACGCCCGGGAAGGGGCGCTCCGGGCCGGATCTGGCCGGATCCGGCCGGATCCCGGCTAGGGCGGCGCGGTGCTGGTGGCAGGGCTCGGCGTGCCGGCGAGGCGACGTGGAGGTGGCGACGGCGCTGGAGGAGGCGGCGTTGGGCACGGGCTCCGGTCGCCGGCGGGAGGAGCAGGGGCGGCACCGGACGGCTCGGCGGGGAGGCGCCGGCAGGGTTTCGGGCGGCGGCGCGGGGCACCTCGGGCGGCGTCGGTGCGAGCGAGCGAGGCGGCGGAAGGGCGGGGGGGCGCGCGGGCGGAGCCGGGTGGCGGCTCGGGCTCCGGGGGCCGGCCGCGGGCCTGGCGGGCCGGCGGCGCGCGCGAAGGCCAGGTGCCACGTGGCAGCGAGCGATAGGCGCGGGGCGGCGGCGCGATCTGTCCGGCCGGACCGGACGTGTTCGGCGGCGGAGATGGAGCGGGGCTAGTGTTTCGGGACCCGGATTTGGAGGAGGGGTGCACTTATTTATACCTAGAAGGAGGTTGGAGTGTCCAAATGAGGTGCGGTTTTCGCCCACACGATCACGATCGAACGACCGAGAGCATGGAGGGGGTTTGGATGGGCACATTGGCTGTGGTGAAGAGGTGCTGGGCTGCAAAAAGAGAGGGGTTTTGGGCTGCGCAGTTAACCGTTAGGGCGTCAAACGAACTCCAAATGGAACGAAAATTGACAGGCGGTCTACCTACTCTAAAACAACACCGCACGTCAAGTTTCATCCCATTCCGAGAATATTTTACTGCCACTCACGAAACGAGGTCTGAGAGGTGCAACGGGCGCGTGTGAGAGTATCGGATCACGAAACGGACAACGAGGGAAAGGACCGGATGCAAGTTTTGAAAATATGAGGATGCAATGCAGATGATGACATGGCAAGATGCAACACGCAAGCAAAAGACATGGCAACAATGGCGAATAACTGGAGGACACCTGGCGCATCGGATCCGGGGCGTTACAATAGTACTCCTTCCGTTCCTAAATATAAGTCTTTGTAGAGATTCCACTAGGTGGACTACATACGGAACAAAATGAATGAATCTACACTTAAAATGCATCTATATACATCCGTATGTGGTTCATGGTGAAATATCTACAAAGACTTATATTTAGGAATGGATGAAGTAATTGTATAGTACGTAATGTAATTTATCAGCGAGATAGTACAATGCTATGAAGCTTCCAGCTTCTGTTACATGTATCTTGCGTCCAGGGTTGCCCGTTGCAACATTTCATCAAATACAAAGGAGACTAACATGCATGCTATTGCATCTCAATGATTGACAGATCATAGCAAATATGTACTCCCTCCGTTCCAAAATAAGTGTCTCAACTTTATGCTACATACGGAGCAAAATGAGTGAATCTACACTCTAAAATACATCTATATACATCAGTGTTTGGAGTATGTACTAGTAGTTCATATTGAAATCTACTAAAGGACATATATATTCCAAACAATATGATAATCTCTCTAACCAATGTAGTAGGGCCGAGGAGTAAACGGAGGGAGTAGTAAAAATTTCTCCTCGTCCTGCGAGCCACCACGCGGGTGGGCGAGGGAGCGGGCGTAAGGCGTACAGTACTACTACTCATGCATTCCCTAGCTATTGAAACAGAGACAGCTAAAGAAAAAAATGATCCATGCAGTCCCTAGCCCTTGAACCGTAAACCCTAACCAGGCTTTAATTTGCTGGCAACGTCGGCGCTTCCTAAGAAATGAAGTTTGCAACCCTTTGACCATCGGATCATTTTGTGTAGTTTGACCAAAATCGAGATGAGCATCCCTATGGCAAAGAAATTGAAGGAGCGTGATTAGAATAAGATTACTGGGACTAGATGATGAGACATAAACTCATCACAAATACAGTACGTATGTTGGGGATATAACTACTGGAGTCACCCGCCCGGGAGGGGCCGGGTTATGTTATGACGATCATCACATGAAGCCCAATATCAAGCTTGAGGATGGCGGTTCAGTAATGGGCCCAAGGCCTAGAGGCGGCTTAAGGCCCGTAGTGATAAACCATCGTTAAGGCATGACTTGTAGTGTAAGGCAAGAATAGTTAAGAGTCCGAGCCGGACACTGTTTATATGCCGGCCGGGACTCTGAGAGCCGCTGGGCGTTAACCTCTCTATATAAAGGGACGACCCAGCGGCGGTTCAGGACAAGTAACATCAGATCGATAACCAGGCATAGTGGTTAAGCTCCCTGGTCATCGAAACCCTAAGTAATTCCACCTCAACTGGAGTAGGCTTTTACCTTCACCGTAAGGGGCCGAACCAGTATAATCCTCGTGTCCTTTGTCCCGTTTAACGCCTTTAAGCTTCCTAGTTGCGATGGCTCCACAACTAAGTCCTTGCACGAGGACATCTGCCGTGACAATTCCACGACAGTTGGCGCCCACCGTGGGGCCAGCGCATGGTGGATTTGAGTTCTTGAAGGGCAGCTTCGAAGGGCTCAAGGATACGCTGTGGGCCGGATGACCAAGAGTCGTCGCGGCAAGCTCTACATCGACGACGCAGGCTGGGGCCCCGACGCCGGCTTAATCGAGTATGGGTGCTGGGTCCCCTTCGGCGGACTCCACGTTTTCATTGGCAAGATTGGCGAGCCGGGCCCTGAGCCGGACATCTGCACCGACCTCGTCGAGATGGCTCAGCGTGCGAGACCCGCCCGGACTCTGCCTGCCTTGAAGCATGCTTTTGTGGGATGCGTCCATGGAGGACTCTCTGAAGGATCTGGATCTGGCGATGAGACGGCCACCCGGTCTGACGGCGAGTCGTCCACAGGTGAGACCAACTCGTTATATCAACTTCACGATCGCAGGCTCAGGGGTTGTTCCGATGGCGACAGTATTCCGGACCCCTTTGAGCCGCCGAGCCGGGTTCGAATCTTCATGGCCGGCACACAACCTGTTCAAAACTCTGCTGCTGGGGCAGGAGGCCCCGTGCACTCGCCGGCTCAGGTGCTAATGGATCTCACAGATAAGATGACGGCCCTGTTAACCGCCACGGTCATCCCGGCGGATCAAGCTCAACATGATGCACAAGTGGCACAGTTAAAGCTGGATATAGCACGGGCCAAGGAAGATCTGGCAGCGGAAGGAATCAGGATGGCTGCAGAACGGGCGGCTCTGGACGCCCAGACTCAACTGATTCAGGCGCAGTCTTTCCGGCTCACGATGGATCAGAACGCATCCAATGAGATCATGAGAAGGAGGCATCAGAAGGCTCAATCTCGGCTCCCTCCGGCTTATGATCCTCGAAACCTCTTCAACACGCCCGGTGCAGGGCCTAGTAACCCGCCGGAAATCACAACACCCGGGGCTGGAACGCCGGTTCAGCCGCAAGTGATGGGGCCTCCCCGTGTGAATACTGCCCTACCTCAATACGTGCCAATACCACCGGGTCATTATTCTAATCCGTTGGAAAACATGATCGCTGCAGCGGCGCGACTGGCGGCTCTCCCAGTTGAGGGTGACTCTCTAACGGCGGTCGAAACTCGCAGGGTCAGAGAACTTTTTCAGACGGCTCTGGCACAACAGGAGGCATATTCATATAGCCGGGACAGGATTCATTCAACTCCTCGTCCAAACGGGAGCCCAAGTTATAGCAGACACATGGTTTCAGCGACCGGCTCAAGCAACCTCTGGCGCTGTGACTTGCCAGCTGGCCATGGCCCGGCGCACCTTTAATGCGGTAGATCAAGTCAGAGCGCGCCAGGAAGCTGAGCAGGCGGCTCAGATGACGGCTTACCAGCCTTTTCCGGTTTACCCGACGGCTTCTATCGAGGCGGACATAGCTACGAGGACCAGAGGTGTCCCTTGTCTGGTGCCGGCTCTCCATAACGAACGTCTGCCCAAGGATTTCAAAGGACCTAGGAAGGTACCTAATTACACGGCTGATTTACAGCCCAGAGCATGGATTGAGAGCTACGAGATGGCTATGGAGTTGTTGGAGGTCAGCGAAGCGGCAATGGCCAAATACTTCACCATGATGTTGGATGGGACTGCCACCCAATTCCATCGGGTCATGGGCAGAGCTAAAAGCCCGATTCATCCAAAACTTCAAAGATACATGTAGGCAATCTATGTCAATTGTGGATTTGACTAACTGCAAACAGCAAGAAGGCGAGTCTACAACCCATTGGGTACGCCGGGTCAAAGAGATAATACATTCGTCTGATAAGATGGATGCCGGCTCTGCGGTCTTGATGTTGGAGCAAAATTGTCGTTTTGCGCCCCTGAAGATGAAGCTTGGGCGGCTCAAGCGCGATTGCAACGATATGGGTACGCTGATGGCGGCTCTGGTCAAGTACGCCGACTCTGATAGTACCAAGGATCCCGCGTCTTATGAGGAAAAGACAGGGAAGGGAAAGAAGAATGGCAATGGCAAGGGCCCTCAGCATAACCTGGCGAGTCAGGGAGGTAATAAGCGTAAGGTCGATGATGGTATGGAGTTTGTGGCCAACACCAACACGCAGGGTAACAATCACCGACGTAAGGGGAGACAGCCTCCCCGGTCTAGCGGGTCAGGCCCGACGCTTGAACAATTGTTAAATGAGCCCTGCCCAAGGCATGGCTCTAGGGAGAAGCCGGCCACTCATCTATGGAAAGACTGCGTGATCATGAAAGCTTTCAACAATTCCAACATGTTCAACGGTAACAATGGGCAGGGCGGCGGCTCAGGTGGCGGCGGTTTTCATGGCCCGGGCAGCGGTTCAAATTCCAATTTTCAGAATTCTCAAGGTAATCAAGGTGGTTTTAACCAGCAATCTGGCCAGGGTAATCAGCAGCAGCAGGGGGGTTACCAGACCCATCCAAAGCAGCTCAACAGTGGACAGTATCATGTATTTACGACCAGTTTGTGCAAGCGAGACCAGAAGCTTCATAAGAGGGCTGTGAACGCTGTTGAGCCGGCGGTTCCACGTTACTTGCGATGGTCTGAGCAGCCTATTGTATGGAGTAGGGAAGATCACCCACCCCAGGTTGATAATCCAGGTCACCTGGCCTTGGTGGTGGCTCCTCAAGTTGGTGGGCATAAATTCACTAAGGTACTCCTGGACGGAGGCAGTAGCATCAACATCCTCTATTATGAGACCTTCCGTCGTATGGGATTAACTGATAAAAACCTCAACCAGTCCAACACTGTTTTCCATGGTGTGGTGCCCGGTAAGTCGGCGTATCCAGTTGGTAAGATCGAGCTGGAAGTAGCCTTTGGAGATGAGTACAACTACAGGGCAGAAAAACTGACTTTTCAGGTGGTCAAAATAAGAAGCCCGTACCATGCTTTATTTGGGCGGCCGGCTTACGCCAAGTTCATGGCACGGCCGTGTTACGTATATTTGTAGCTCAAGATGCCGGGTCACAATGGGACCATTACGGTGCATGGCAGCCGAAAGATAGCCTTGGAGTGCAAGGAAGGTGACGCTACTTGCGCTGAATCTGTCTGTGCGACAGAGGAATTGAAGTTTTACAAGGATAATGTTGACCCGGCAGATATGACGTCTCTAAAAAAGCCAACCACGGAGCATGAGCCGGTAATGAAATTTAAGTCGGCCGATGAGACTAAGCTTGTTGACTTTGTTCCAGGTGACTCATCTAAGCAGTTCAGCATTAGCGCCAATCTGGATCCTAAATAGGAAGGCGCGCTCATCGAGTTCATCCGTGAGAACCGGGACATCTTTGCATGGAAACCTTCTGACATGTCGGGTGTACCGAGAGAACTCGCTGAGCACACTCTTAATATTGATCCGAAATTTAAGCCAATCAAGCAATTTCTCTGGCGGTTTAATGAGGAGAGGCGGAAAGCCATTGGTGAGGAAGTAGCCCGGCTCTTGGCGGCCGGGTTCATCGTTGAAGTCTTTCATCCAGAATGGCTAGCTAACCCGGTGCTCGTGCTCAAGAAGAACGACACCCGGCGTATGTGTGTGGATTATACGGATTTAAACAAGGCTTGTCCGGCTGATCCTTTTGCTCTCCCCCGTATTGACCAAATTATTTATGCTACGGCGGGTTGTGAGCGTTTAAGATTTTTGGATGCTTACTCTGGATACCATCAGATCAAAATGGCAGTTAAGGACCAAGAGAAGACGGCATTCATTACCCCTTTTGGAGCCTTCTGTTATGTGTCTATACCGTTTGGGCTCAAGTGTGCCCAGGCGACTTACCAGCGGTGTGTACAGAATTGTCTTCATAATCAGATTGGGCGCAACGTTCATGCCTATGTGGATGATATTGTGGTCAAATCCAGAGAGGAGACCTTGATAGATGATTTGAGAGAGACCTTTGATAATCTCCGGGTCTACAAGATGATGCTTAACCCGGCCAAGTGTGTTTTTGGTGTTCCTGCAGGCAAGCTCTTGGGTTTTATGGTTTCTCACAGAGGCATTGAAGCTAACCCGGAGAAGATCAAGGCAATCACTTCTCTGGTTAAGCCGGCGTGCATAAATGGCGTCCAGTGTCTGGCGGGTCGCATCGCTGCTTTGAGTCGATTTATAAGCCGGTTGGGCGAAAAGGCCATACCACTGTATCAGATGATGAAGAAAACAGATGACTTTGTCTGGAGTGATGCTGCTAATGCTGCTTTTGAGGATTTGAAAAGACAGTTAGCCGAGCCGCCAGTCCTTGCTGCTCCTGTCGATAAGGAGCCCTTATTATTGTATGTAGCCGCTAACACATGAGCCGTCAGTGTGGCCGTCGTGGTGGAGCGCAAGGAGGCGGGTAAGGAACATCCGGTTCAGCGGCCGGCTTAGTACGTCAGCGAAGTACTCATTGAGTCCAAGCAACGGTATCCACATTGGCAGAAGCTTGTTTATGGGGTGTTCATGGCAAGCCGGAAGCTTAAGCATTATTTCCAGGGCCACCCCATCATTGTGGTTAGTTCTGCTCCTCTAGGAGATATCATCGAAAATAGAGAAGCCACCGGAAGAGTTGCAAAGTGGGCCATTGAACTTGGGCCTCATGATTTAAAATATGTGCCCCGCACTGCTATCAAATCTCAAGCATTGGTAGACTTCATCAACGACTAGACAGAACTGCAGATGCCTGAGGAGAGACCAGATCACAGATACTGGAATATTCACTTCGACGGGTCCAGGCAGTTGGAGGGCTCGGGGGCTGGAGTCGTTTTAGCTTCCCCTCGAGGTGACAAATTTCGTTATGTGCTACGGCTGATGTTTCCCTGTACTAACAATGCAGCTGAGTATGAGGCCTTGCTCCATGGTGTTCGGATGGCTAAGGAGATGAGCTTAAGCCGGGTGAGATGCTTTGACGACTCAGATTTGGTGGCTCAACAGGTATCAGGCAAGTGGGATTCCATGGACCCCCTCATGGCGGCTTATCACCGTGAAGTTGATGCCATCGCCAGGCATTTTCAGGGTTATCAAGTGGAGCACATTGACCGCAGAAAGAACGAGGCGGCTGATGCCTTAAGCCGGCTGGGCTCTCAGCGAAAGCCGGTGCCGCCTAATACTTTCTTGGATATTCTGCATAACCCTTCTGTCAAGTTACCTACAGAGGAAGATTTGGCTATTCCTGACCTAGAAGCACAGTTGGTGGCGGCTCTTCACGTCATCCCAGATTGGACAGTGCCATACTTGTCTTACATGACCCGGGGAGAATTGCCTGAGGATGAAACTTTGGCCAGACAAATAACCCAGCGTTCTAAGTCAATGATAATTATCAATGGCGAGCTGCATCATCGCAGTGTTACTGGGGCTTTTCAGCGTTGTGTTTCCCCTGAGGAGGGTCAAGAAATTTTACGAGAGGTTCACGAGGGGGATTGTGGCCATCATGCCGGCTCAAAATCCCTTGTGGCGAAAGCTTTTCGTCATGGTTTTCATTGGCTGACGGCTGACGCTAACGCAGAGGACTTAGTCAGTAAATGTGACGGTTGTCAGAAGTTCTCAAGACGTGCTCACGTGCCGGCTCAAGAGTTGAGGATGATTCCAATCACTTGGCCGTTTGCAGTCTGGGGGCTTGATATGGTTGGGCCTTTCAAAAGGTCGAAGGATAAGAAGACCCACCTCTTGGTGGCGGTTGACAAGTTCACAAAGTGGGTTGAGGCAGAGCCGGTTAGTAAGTGTGATGCAGCCACGGCGGTTCAGTTCATGAAGAAGGTGATATTTCGCTTTGGTTTTCCACACAGCATTATAACTGACAATGGTACCAATCTGTCTAAAGGCGCCATGGAGGAATTTTGTCAACGAGAACATATACGGCTTGATGTTTCATCAGTAGCTCACCCCCAATCCAATGGTCAAGCTGAGAGAGCCAATCAGGAAATCTTGAAAGGCATCAAGCCCCGGCTTTTGGTCCCTTTGCAACGGACGCCGGGTTGTTGGGTGGAGGAGTTACCCTCTGTGTTATGGAGCATCAATACTACTCCTAACAGGTCTACGGGTTACACGCCTTTCTTCATGGTTTACGGAGCCGAGGCGGTTCTCCCTAGCGACATCCGTCATGACTCGCCTCGAGTGGCGGCTTATGTCGAGGCGGACAATGAGCAAGCGCGTCAAGATGCTCTTGACATGTTGGACGAACAACGTGACGTAGCAGCAGCTCGCTCGGCGATTTACCAACAAGACCTGCGCCGCTATCACAGCCGCCGGGTTAAGTCCAGGACCTTTCAGGAAGGTGATTTGGTGCTCCGGCTCATCCAGGATCAAACAGATGCACACAAGCTATCCCCACCTTGGGAAGGGCCCTTTGTGGTCAGCAAGAACTTGCACAACGGGTCATACTACCTCATCGATATTCGAGAGCACAAAGATTCACGTAAGTCGGAGGACGAGACCCGCCGGCCGTGGAATATAGCTCAGCTTCGGCCTTATTACACCTGAGCCATCGGCTCTCATAATGTACATATTTCTATAGCCATGTATATATTATGATGAATAATAAAGCATGACCTCTGTCCTTTTTTCCTCTCCAAAGGTAAATGTGTCATTGTTATTTTCATTATGATCTCACATGCTCACTTGGAAGCCGATCTGGCTTATGATCGTATTCGAATCTAGCCGTTAAATATATGATCACTTGGGGGCTTCCTGTTCAAACATAGGTCATATTCGAACCAAAGAGAACATAGCTGTCGATACCCACTTGATTGGCATATTGCCGAGCTCACTGGGGAGTTTCTTGATCATATTTGAATCATAGCTCAACCCCCTTTGGGAACCGACGTGGATCGTATTCGAATCAGCGTCGTTAAACAACTCTCAAGATCATTTGGGGGCTTCCTGTTCAAACATAGGTCGTATTCGAACCAAAGAGAACATAGCTGTCGGTACCCTCTTGATCGGCAACGCCAAAGCCACTCGGGGCTATATGATCGTATTCGAATCTTAGCTTAACCCCTTTGGGATGGTTCTCTGGTCGTATTCGAATCAGAAGCCTCCAAATTTTTGAAGTCTCTTTGTTGTAAACAAGTTCTTTTGATTATATCTAAAGTGTTCAAGGGTGGTTTCTATTCCACCGGCTTAACTTTGGTCAATAAAGTTGATCACACATGATAAGCATCCTATTACATAGTGGGGTTTTTACTCATTATTCGGATCACATAAACCGGAGGTGTACTTGAAGGATCACAGGTATACTGTTATGGTTGTCTCAAGGATATAATGGAGAACCGATTTGTTATGATTCCGGGTTATATGTAAAGTGTATGACTCTCCATGCGGTAAGCCGCCAAGGGACTTGTGATTTGTTTTTCTATGCAGGACAATTAAAGACAGCTCTTTAAACATAAGGAAAATAGAGGATCAAGCATAACCCGGAAGAATATAAAAGGGCAGCTTAAACAATGTTGAGCGCTACACACGTGCGCGATGGCACGACAAAATTAAGTGTTTGTCCTACTCTATTACATGACTCCCCAAGTCTAAAAGGTGAGGCATCGTCTTTTCAGACATAACCATGAGCCGCTTGTGAGATCAAAGGCGTTGTTGGCCTAAGGTTTCCGGGTCATCCCTCTCCGCTCCTCCGGCTGTTTCCATGACCTGGAAGGTTGATGATTTCGAGTAAATGCCACTCAAGGCTTCAAATTGAGCTTCATCATCAATTAACTCGGCCGGGTCAACTTCAGGGCCGAAGGTATGCTTACGAGTTGGAGGAATCAGGCTGACTGCTTCATAGCGTGGTGTTGGGATTCTCTGATTCTCCGTGTCATAGCCCGGTTGATATTTGGTAAGATCTGTGTCATTGCCAATCAAAGTGGCCATAGGGCGTACGCTCTTCACACAAGCGGCGAAGTCCTTCTGGTCAAAGGGGGTGCCGTCTTCCTTCAAACTGCGATACCCAAGGGCAAGGTCGGCCGGGTCTAGCTCCGGCAGAAATGCTTTGGCCCGGCTCAGAGCGGCTATAGCTCCGGCTCTTGCAGAAGCTCGTTAACTCTTGGAAGCGTTGGGGTAGCACGGCGAGCCGCCTGAGTACATCCGTCAGATGATTAGGAACTTCATTGGACAGAGCCACGACGGCTAAAGCACGTTGTGACCCGGTGTAAAGTTGTTCCACCAAGGTATAAACCGCCTTCAATTTTGTCAGCACATTTTGATTAAGATTGGAGCTCCTGGAACCTGCATTGCAAAGTCAGGTAAGCTGATGACAATTGAGATGCTCTTTGGAAAAGATGTAAACCGGCTAAATACTTACAGAGTAACTTACCAAAGATTGCGGAGACCATCTGAGATACATGGCGTTTTAAGCCGGATAGCTCGGCGGTTGTTTCAGCAAGAGTGGCCTCCGCTTGTTCGGCCCAGCTGAGCAAAGCCGTCTTTTCATTCACCCAGGCTTTTCTCTCTGTTTCAAACTTCTTCTTCAGTTTCTCTTGAGCAGATACACTGAATTCAAACTTGGAGTTGGCCTTTTGGGTTTCATTTTCTTGAGTCTTCAGGCGGTTCTTTAAATCAGAGATATCCGATTCAAATTGCTTGAAGGCGGCCTGTATAAATTCGGGGTCACAGTTAGGGTGATTATAATGCAGCATTAAGTTCCAAGCACTTTGCAAGCAAAGACACTTGGCACTTGGGGACTAATGTATGCTGAGGAGCTCTATCTATAGTGGTGGTTCATGCAAATAAGTCCCAAGCACTTTGAAGCAAAGGTACTTGGCACTTGGGGACTAATGTATATTACTGTTCAACTACTTGATTAAAACAAAGTAAGTACCGGTTCAGATATGCTGATTAAACCGGTCTTGAGTGCTGCCAGGTAAGCCGGTTTTCTTGCAGTGATTACTAAGCCGGTATTAAGTCTACAACATATTTCATCATAAGTAATAGACTTGGGGGCTGGCATGGTAACTATAAACTATGGAGTAAGAAAGAGAGTTATACCTCAGATTTTTGTTGTATTTGTTTCACCATGTCAATCTCCAGATCCCGGCTGTTGTGCACTTGATTCATATAGCCAGAGACAATATCTTCGATGCTCAAATGAGCATAATCAGTGATGTCCAACTTGGCCCGGCGGTGTTCCAGAAGTTCTTCCTTGGCAGAGCACTTGGCCAGCACGGTAGGTCGTCCCGGTTCGACAAACTCAGTCCGGGTGATCTCAACGTCCGGATCATCTGGATGAGCCGGGCTGGGGATCTCCGGGTTCTCAGAACCTCCCATAGCTTGTTCAACAGTTGGAGCAGTGGTGGCATCAGGAGATGGTACAACCGGTGACTCATCAACAGAGGCATCAGGAGCAGCCGTTTTGAGTTCCAGCTCAGCCAGGACCGGCTCTTCGGCCAGCTTATTTTTCTTCGCCCTCTTGCTGGGCTTCACTTGTACACTGCAAGTCAAAGGGTTAGTGCAAAAACATGAGTAAGATAAGCACAAAATCAACTGATCATCATTACCCGGGAGCGGTTTTGAAAGCCGGCAAGCTAGACTGCATTGAGTCGCCGGAGATAGGCGAAGTTCCCTGGTAGTTTGAGTCAGAAGAATTGAGTGGTTGACGTGGGACGCCCGCCAAAGGATACAAAGAATATAAGTCGGAGATAACCTCAGTCCGGCGCTTCCTTGATGCTTCGGGTAAGCCGGAGGAGAGGTCTGCATCTTTGCTGGTCCGGGGCTGCCTCCGACTCTCATAAAACTGTCGCTTCAAAAGAAATTGAGGATCTTGATAAGCTAAAGGATGTGAAAATCTTACTTTCCGGGTTACTCTTCGGACTTTCTGTCTCGGCAAAGGCTCGGAGTCGGAGCAAATTATAGTTACCTCTTCATTCACTTCATGACTCGCTCCGGTGTCCTCCTGCTGATAATCCGTGTCAATAAGATGGTTAAAGAAGGAGCCTAAAGAATCAAGAGCTACCTCTGACTCGGAGGTGTCTTCCGGATGAAGCAGGTCCGAGGCGCTAGGTTTATTCCCCTTCTTACGGGAAGCGGCTTTCCTAGAGGCTTTCTTAACTTTTCGGGCTTTCTTCGCAGCTTCGTGGTCATACTTGACCTTCCAGAATTTATCATTAGCCCGTAAAATACAACAAAGGTTAGTGAGTTAAGACAAAATCGTTAAAATGGAAGGTGAAGTATTCAGGTCAATGGTTTACCGCTGGAGCTGGGTTAGCCTTGCAGAAAGGGCTTAAGCCCACTCTCCGGCAATCTGCCAGGCTCTCGTTCAGAAGGGACTTGGTTGTATCATCAATGACGTCCTCAGGTAAGTCTTCTGGACTGTGCCAAAGAGGATCATCCTTCTGGCCCGTGTAATCACACATCAAGCCGGGGCGGCGGCTTAAAGGAATCACCCGCCAGGCAATCCAGACCCGGACTAGATCAATGCCATTTAGGTTGTTCCCCAGAAGAGCTTTGATCTTGTTGATGGTGGGAGTAAGTGGTTGACGTTCAGCTTGAGATAATTTATCTGGTAAGGGGTGATTTGACTCCAGACACAGGGCGCGAAAGCCGGGCAGAGGGTTCTCATCAGCCGGAGAAGTGTCTTGGCAGTAGAACCATGTCTGGTTCCAGTCTTTCGGGTGGCTTGGCGGCTCAGCATAAGGGAAGAGACAATCTCTCCGCCGTTGGATTGAGATTCCACCGAGTTCCAAGATAGGCCCGTTGGCACATTCATTCTGGCGGTTCAGATAAAATAACTCCCTAAAGAGTAGCAAGCTGGGTTCTTCTCCGAGGTACACCTCACATAATACTTGGAAGTTGCAGATGTTTGACACAGAGTTGGGTCCGAGGTCTTGAGGTCGCAGATCAAAAAAATGCAGGATATCTCTGAAAAATTTGGAGCCGGGTGGAGCGAAACCCCGTTTCATGTGATCTGTGAAAATGACAACTTCCCCCTCCTTGGGATGAGGTTTCTCTTCTGACGGGTCAGGAGCACGATAAGACATGATCTCTTTCTTTGGCAGATAACCCGTCTTTATAAAATCAGCTAAGATGCTATCAGTGACGTTGGATCTAACCCAGTTGCATGTGATGGGTGCTTTGGGAGCCTTAGGCGGCATTGTGAAAGATGGAAGCCTGTGACAAAATAAAATTTCCGGTTCAAATTTAAGCCGGAGGAAGATTTCAGTTCAGTATTCAAGATGGCGGCTTATGAAGGGGCCTAATGATATATGGCTAATTGTGTCAGGTTATTTAAGCCCCCGTGGATATCATGAGCAATTAAGTTATTTAAATCTATTATGAATGATCCGGAAATTTCACGAAGCATGGCCTCTTTAAGCCGACAATATGAGCCGCCATGGCTAACAGATGCAGTTTTCTGCCTAAGTGTTGCACAAACAAGTTTCACGGATTGCAGGGATTATTTTGGATCAAATGATCGTCCAGAAAAGAAAAAATTCTAGACCTAAAAACTGATACAGAGAAGTTCATAAGCTCTAAATGAGGTCATTTTGCAAGCAAAAGGGATCTGCTAGTATTGAAAATGGGTGTGAAACGACTACCGCCGAAGTTATGTACTACTCTTGGATCAAAGGAGGCCGTTGTGGAAGAACTGCGAAGGAATCGCGAGGAACCACGAAGAACACAGAAGAACTCGCGAACCCTAATGCGGATCTAATATATGGGATGGCGAGGACTTACTGGTGCTGGTGAGCAGCGGAGGCGCGCCGCGGTTCTTTGGTCAAGACAGGTCGATGCAACGGCCTTGGTTGGTGCAGACGGGATGCGCGGCGGCGGCGGCAGAGCCCGGGCTCTAAGGCGTCGAGAGGAGGAAGACGGTGGAAAGGGAAGAATGACGAAGACCTAAGGGCCGGGCCTACTTATAAGGGACGGCTGATGAATGGGCGCGAGAAACGAGGAGGCTGAAGACATGATTATCCAGCTGCAGAGACGCCTCGATTTTCGGGATAGTTATTAAGACAAGGATCCGTTGAGATACGTTGGGCAGAACGTGCATTAATGATGGATGACGTCACGGCGGGTTACAAAGAATCCAGAAGATGATGTCATGGCGGGTTATAGCCTTTGCGCAGTCAGAAGCCAGAAGATTTTTTATTAAGGTATTGAAGATTGACATGAACCGGTTCAAATCAATCTGGGCCTAATGTTGGGGATATAACTACTGGAGTCACCCGCCCAGGAGGGGCCGGGTTATGTTATGACGATCATCACATGAAGCCCAATATCAAGCTTGAGGATGGCGGTTCTGTAATGGGCCCAACGCCTAGAGGCGGCTTAAGGCCCGTAGTGATAAACCGCCGTTAAGGCATGACTTGTAGTGTAAGGCAAGAATAGTTAAGAGTCCGAGCCGGACACTGTTTATAAGCCGGCCGGAACTCTGAGAGCCGCTGGGCGTTAACCTCTCTATATAAAGGGACGGCCCAGCGGCGGTTCAGGACAAGTAACATCAGATCGATAACCAGGCATAGCGGTTAAGCTCCCTGGTCATCGAAACCCTAAGTAATTCCACCTCAACTGGAGTAGGCTTTTAGCTTCACCGTAAGGGGCCGAACCAGTATAATCCTCGTGTCCTTTGTCCCGTTTAACCCCTTTAAGCTTCCTATTTGCGATGGCTCCACGACTAAGTCCTTGCACGAGGACATCTGCTATGACAATTCCACGACAACGTAGAATCCAGTAGAGGTATGTGCGGGGCAAAGAAGTAGAGAAATATCCACATGGAGTGATGTGGGCAGCTGGAGCAGTGGTGCAAGCTGGCTGTAAAGGGAGTTGTACCTGAGGGATGTCGGGACGTAGCTCAACCTAGAGGAGGGCGGCGGGAGGAGGCAACTACCCACGTCGCGGTAGTGAGCAATGGACTAAGGCAACCTCACCGGCTTTGTGAGAGAGAATGGCGAGGACCCCTGATTGGGACGTGCCAATAGTGGGTTTTCACCGTCGGCGATGGCATCTACACTAAGCATCCACACCTTTCCCCGGCGGACGTGATCCACCGGGATGTTAGAGATGTGGCCACAGTGGTTTTGTGCGAGAAAGTGTGAAAACTGAAGAGAGCAACCCCAGCAAGCAACCGTGTACGCTCGTCCTCCCTATGTATATAGTGGAGCATTTTCCTTTTCTCTCCATATGAACCTATTTATATTGCATACGTGCCACTGAAGAAACAAAACTTTATTTATAAATGACGTGGCACCTACTACTCGTTCTACTATAAACCTTGCGCTTGGCATCTTCAAACTATTAACCTTGCGATTGGCTCTTCGCCTCTTCGGGAAGTCGAGCAATAATGGTACTGTAGTATATATCATTTTGGCTATATGAGACTGAATGAATTGCTGCACGTCCACCACGTGGCGAGGGTCGAGGGGCGAGGGAGAGTGCGTACTATTACGTCTGTTTCAATATGGACTACATACGGAGCAAAATGAGTGAATCTACACTCTAAAATACGTCTATATACATCAGTGTTTGGAGTATGTACTAGTAGTTCATATTGAAATCTACTAAAGGACATATATTCCAAACAATATGATAATCTCTCTAACCAAGGTAGGGACGAGGAGTAAACGGCAGGAGTACTAGTAAAATTTTCTCCTCGTCCTGTGAGCCACCGCGCGCGTGGGCGAGGGAGCGGGCGTAAGGCGTAGTAAGCAAGCTTCACCTCATCCTGCGAGCCACCGCGCCCGTGGGCGGGGGAGAGGGCGTATTAAGCAAGCTTCTCCTCGTTCTGCGAGTTGACAAGACACATCAAAAGTACTCCGGTGTATAGAGCCTTGCCTCTAAGGTAGGCCCCACATGGTTTGCCTCTTTTTTAACATAACGCGTCAAATCGCAATTTGTTTGTTCACCCGTGGTAGACGATCCTCCCTCCATCTAGTGGACAACCAGTACACGTTTCAAATTACCACGTGGGCTGCCTTTTCGTACAGAAATGAGCTGCCCCGTGTGCCCGCGCGGGTGTGGTTGGGAAAGAGACGGGAGTACGTGCGCCGTGTGTGCACCTCTTCTCTTCGTGCACATCCCCCACCTACGTCGGTGTGTGTGAGAGATACAAACCTAGACAAATGGCTTGTGCGTTCGTGAGTGTTTTTTGTTTTGGGGGGAGGTTGATTTCGTGAATGTATTTGTGGGAATATGTGTCGATGACATCTCAAACAAAATTTTGCATGCAATGTGTGTGAAATGGAGGCCTATCCATATCATATATAGAGGGTCGGGCGATCCACGAGAAGAGAGGGAGAGGTCATAGATATCGATAGAGTCGAAGAGAGGATCAAGTGGGTGGGTGCGAGATCGATGAAGAGAGCCATCGAAATTGTGTGTGTGTGCAAGTCAAAGATATAGGGTGACTGACCTAGCTACCGGAACGTCAGAGGGCACAGGTCAAGTTTGTGTGTGGTAGGG
>NC_057811.1:210596267-210602877 GCF_018294505.1 Triticum aestivum | reverse complement strand
AGAGAGAGAGAGAGAGAGAGAGAGAGGGATGGAGGGAGAGGGGTAGAGTGCTGGATGGGTGATGGAGTTGCTTCTCGAAGATGGTGGGAGAGGCCTACTAGACAAACTGAGGGTGGAACTGCAATATTATCAATAAGAGTGGGGATGTGTTTCTGTGTGTGCCTGTGCGTGATAGATCTGTCGGGACACATCCATGGATGATGAAGGGGAACCATGTGTTTGGTAAGCAAAACTAACTAGATCGGTAGATCAATTGTTGTTTGTCGGAGGAAGGGAGAGACATAACTAATGAGGTAGATCGATCGACGCGTGGGGGAAAACGAGTTATAAGGACCTAGCTAGTTATATGTATAGCGGGAGATTGGTCGGTGTACGTCCATTTGTTAGAGGCAAATAAGGCCCGGTGAGACAGATAGACAGAGAGAATGTTGCTAGGAGGTGGTGCAAGAGGCCCAGCTACTAGCTAGATAGGGGGAGGAGTGTGCGGTTGTGAGATCGATGTAAAGAGGGGCGAGAGTTTACACGTGTGTGGGACCGTATGAGAGACACGAGGCAAGGAGACATAAAGGAGGAGATTGAAGGTGTGTGTGTATGTTGTAGGCAGACATCACTCGAGAGGTTTATCGATCGGTGTGTGTCGGAAAGGAGTTGTGGAGACTGTGGGAGAACGACCTAAAGAAAAAAATGATTGTGCGCGATGGATAGAATGTTGAGGGAGGGGGAGGGCGAGGAGGGCGTGTGCATGCACGAGAGAAAGTTAGTGGTAGCTATAAAGGTTAGAGGATTGTGTGGGTGTAAGAGACTAACAAAGATCATAATTTGATATGAAAGTGGATTCATATATTTGAATAGGAGATCATAGTGTTTTAAACATATGCATGCATGAATATAGCGGTGATACGCGTGTTGTTGTTTTGCACATGTTATACCATAATGTGATAATGCATGGCGTTTGCAACTCACAGCTAATTGTCGAACTATCTAAACCATACTATACATCGAACAATCTCACATTTTATTTGAATTTGTGATAATGTGTGGCGTTTGCAGCTTACAACTAAATATCGAACAATCTAAACAATACTATATATCGAACATTCTCACATTTTATTTGAATTTGTGGTAATGTGTGGTGTTTGCAAGTCACATCTAAATACTTGTAGGCGTAGGGGGCGGGGCACCATACATAATGTGATAAACACATTATACATATGAGACATGGTTTAGTTTGTGAAGATCTAGCTAGAGCTTGAAATGTACTATGATTTGAAATCAACATAAAGTGGATTCAAAAAATCGATTTCGAGTTCATATAGTACACATAGTTCATATGTAACTCGAGACTAATCATGTGGTGTGCTGTGAAGATAATACACAAATGATGGTTTAACTTGACAATAATGACGATTGTAGATCTTATTAAAACAGAGAAACGAATTCAAATGCTTTGATTTCACAACAATCATTATTGTAGATCTTATTCAAATAGAGAAACGAATTCAAATTTAGTTCATATTGAAGTGGTAGTATATACGTTTGGAATGCACTAAAACGTTCATTTGAGTACTAGGTTGCATGCATTATATACGTAGCAAAATATTTTAATTGAACATAACATGAATTCAAAGTTTTGAATCACATTTCTAGTGCGAATTGATTTGGTACAGTACATGTTAGGCTTGTCTAGAAATTTCAACCCGCGCCTTGTTAGCCCGAAATATTTAAGATATATCTTTGTCTCGTTGTGCTCCGACAACTCCCTCCATCTCAACTCGCGCCTTGCTATTCCAAAATTACAACGCGCGCGAAAACTCCCACCTCCTGTGAAATCCCGACACGCGAAATGCCCGTGATACCCCTGAACCGAAAGAACCACCTCAAATCGGTGGGGGTACTTTCGTAAATTAGCCCACATTTCGGGCAAGCGCGTCCCTAAGCCATGGTTCCCCACTCCCATCCCAACCGCCCACCCATTCGTTCACCGAGGCCGGCAAAACTCGCGAAGCCCCACACCCTCCTCCGTCCGCCACCCGGCCGAAGCCTCTTCCCCGACGACGTCGTCCACAGCAATACCTCGACGTCCCTCATCCACCGTACCGGATGAGGATCCGTCATCGATCTGGTCGTCCCGCCGGTTCAGCCACCCCGTCCTCCACATCCAAGGAGCTGCCCCGACGTTCCCCTCGTCTTTCGCGCCACCTCCATTCCCACACCACCGTCTTCACCTGCACCACCGAAAGATCATCATCATCACCGTTTCCTCGGATGAAGCTGTGGCCTAATCGGCGCCACCAAAGAGGTTGTACACTAATCACCACATTTTCTTCTTGGTTCGATCTCACGGTGCTGCCGGCGATCGGTCCCGAGCCGACACGGCGCGGCACCATCCACAGCGGCGTCGCTGGCCACTTCCTCCACGGCGTCGCTCCCTCGGCGGCGACGTCCACATCCGTAGGAGCTACTTCTGCTTTAGCTCTCGCTCGCACTGCTGCTCTGCTCTTGCTCTCGGTCGCTTGCCTGGTCTGCTCTTGCTCGTGTTGCTGCTCTCGCTCTTGCTCTTGCTTGCGATGCTGCTCCGATTTAGCTACACTTCAGTCGACTGAATCGACTTTTGGGTCAGTCGATTTTCAGGGGGTGGGGGGGGGCTCGCCGAAGTTAAGGAAGAACCAGCCGCAGCGGGGATGGGGGCTCGCCGGAGAGGTACCCCACCATCTATCTTAGGGTTCAGGGTGGGGGCGGTGGTCGCCGGCGGTGGTGGGGTGGTGGCGTGGGGATCGCCGGAGAAAAAGCTCGGCACGGGGGGTGAGGGAGTCCTGGACTAAGGGGACCTCGGGCGTCCGGCGTGTTATCCATGGGCCGGACTGATGGGTTGTGAAGACATGAAGGCCGAAGACTCTACCCATGTCCGGATTGGACTCTCCTTGGCGTGGAAGGCAAGCTTGGCGACCAACAATGAAGATTCCTTCTTATGTAAGTGACTCTATGTAACCCTAGATCCCCCTGTGTCTATATAAACCGGAGGGGTTAGTCCGGAAAGGACATATTCATTACCATAGTCATAAAGGCTAGACTTCTAGGGTTTAGCCATTACGATCTCGTGGAAGAACAACTCTTGTAATACTCATATTCATCAAGATCAATCAAGCACGAAGTAGGGTATTACCTCCATAGAGAGGGCCCGAACATGGGTAAACATCGTGTCCCCTATCTCCTGTAACCATCGATCCTAGACGCACAGTTCGGGACCCCCTACCCGAGATCCGCCGGTTTTGACACCGACATTGGTGCTTTCATTGAGAGTTCCACTATGTCATCGACGAAAGGTTCGATGGCCCCTTCAATCCTCTATAGTGACACTGTCCAAGGAGAAACCTTCCTCCCCGGACTGATTTTCGTGTTCGGCGGCTTCACACTGCGGGCCAACTCGCTTGGCCATCTGGAGCAGATCGTTAGCTACGCCCCTAGCCACCAGGCAAGATTCGGAAGCTTGAACTACGTCGCGGATGTCCGTGGAGACTTGATCTTCAATGTATTTGAGACCGCGGCGATGTATCCCCTTCGCTCCAATGAACATGACTTAAATCTGTCATCGGACCAGATTCAAGAGATGGTTCCTGTACCTGCCACGGCCTTAGATACGGAGCAGATTGCACCATTCGAAGCCACAGAGTCCGCGGCGTTGGAGCCGCACACAGAATCAACACCAGGGAATATCTGCGTCAACAGAATTCCAGACTCGTTTCCGGCTATAAATTCCGAACCGCATACGCCGGCAGACACCGAGCTGGATCGGTCATCGATCTTTGAGTTCAGCGCCATAGACGTCTTTCAACACTCGCCCTTGGGCGATGTGCTAAATTTATTAAAAAACCTGTCCCTGGCGGAGGACTCATAGCCGAACTATATCCGGTTCGAACTAGAGGCTGATGATGGGGAATTTCGCTTCCCACCCGCCACCCACTTCATAGCCACTGTCGAGGACTTAACCGACGAACTTGATTATGGCTCCGAAGACATCGACGGTATGGACGACGATGCCGACAAGGAGCAAGGTCAAGACCCGCCATTCACTAGACGTTGGACGGCCACCTCTTCGTACGATGTGTACATGGTTGACACTCGATGACAAAGAAGATCCAGTCGCGAATAAACCTCCTAAGACACAGTCCAAGCGCCGGCACCTTAAACGCCGCTCTAAGCCACGTCGCTCAAAAAATGGCAACACTGGAACCGGAGAAAATAGTACTCCGGACAACGCCAAAAACAATGAAGACCCTGTTGGAGTAGCATCCGACAGGAGGAACAAGACAACGGGCAAGTTAACCTTGATAAACAGGCCATGCCAAGTGACCCGGATGACGATAGTTATCGTCCACTCTCCGAGGATAAGGAAAGCCTCGGGAGCAAGGATTTCATCGTGCCCGAGGCACCCCTTGAGCAGGAGCGCTTCAAGCGCCAGCTAATAGCTACTGCAAAAAGCCTGAAGAAAAAGCAACAGCCGCTTCAAGCCGATCAACACCTACTCATTGACAGATGGACCGATGTCCTGGCAGCCGAAGAATACGGCCTCAAGCACCCAGCCAAGAGTTACCCGAAGCGTAGACTGCTACCTTAGTTCAATGAAGAGGCACCGGAGCCCATACCTCCCTCGCGCAATGCGGGACGACCACCACGTGGTCGGGATACTGCGGCGGACCGACCACCACGCGGTCGGGATAAAACGGCAATTCAGGCCGAACAACAGCCCGCCCAACCACCTCGTAAAAACAGAGACAAAGCAGCTCGGGACCATACATACGACCTTCGGCAGGACCTGGATAGTACAACAGGGCACACCAGATCAATCTACGGATCGCGAGGACGCTTCTCGACTCGGGATAACGGCTACCTATTCGGACGTGACAAACCTAGTCACGTCCGGGCCGATAACCGCAGACGGACTTCATCGGAGGTGCGCCGCGACGCAGCTGTTGGAGTAATTGGACACGGGTATCCCGAAGACGGCAAGACAATATTTCAAGACATCGGGGCTAGCAAAGCCCCTCAGTCCGACTGCCCGGCCGCTCCTGCCGGCTCCCCGTTCGACTGCTCCACCCGGCTGGCTGCCCGGCCGGCTGCCAGCTGACCGACTGCATCGACTAGCCGGCTGCCGACTGCAGTCCGACCCGGCATCGACAAGACCCCGACGAGATGGCCATACCGCGGACAAGACAACCGTACCACGACACCGTCATGTATAGTGTCACTTGTCCCCTGGCACTATTCATGAAGTGACCTAGGGGACAAGCATGACATGCACCATGCCTTGCTCCCATACCTCCACATAGCTTAGATACAAAGCTACCTCATACTATAAAAGGAGACACACATCCATCCATCCATGGATGGACTCACGTACACACTCACACAAGCAAGCTAGCTAGCAAGAGAGCTAGCTAGCCATCCATCCATCCATCCCACGGGCAAGCATGCCCAAGCACACACATGCGGCCATCCTCATGGCCGGCCACTAAAGCATGCTTTGTGCATGCATATATGGGGCCAGATGCACATGGCACTGCCCCCAGATACCGCTCTAGGAGCACTTTGTACTGCCCGATGTACACCCCAGATATATATACACAGACATGCAGGAGTAGGGGTATTATCTCTCCGGAGAGCCCCGAACCTGGGTAAATTAGCGTGTGCTTCTCGCATACCCGCTCCCGGTCCTATCAGCAGCAGTCTTACCCTCACACTAAGCCCTTGTGGCATCTGTCGCCTCACACCCCCCTGTGAGAATACCACGACAGTTGGCGCCCACCGTGGGGCGGTACTATGCTACCGCGCTGCTGCTGGTTTCGCAGTCCGGGCGGGACCATCTTCGTCATCACCACTGCGGCGTTGCGCCGTCCCTCCGATAGCGGCCGAGGGCTCGATATCGACACACCCTCGGAATGGCCGCGAGGGGCGGCACGTCCTCGCCGTAGGCCTCGCCTTCGTCATCATCACCGCGGCGTCGCGCCGTCCCTCCGATAGCGGTCGAGGGCTCGATATCGACGCGCCCTCGGAATGGACGCGAGGGGCGGCGCGTCCTCGCCGTCGGGACCATCTTCGCCATCGCCGCCGCGGCGTCGCACCGTCTCTCCGGTAGCGCTCGGGGGCTCGACTTCGACCCACCCCCGGAGCGGCCGCGCGGGACGGCGCGTCCTCGCCGTCGGCCTCGCCTTCATCACCACCACCGCGGCGTCGACTGCGTCGCCGCCGTCCCGGCCTCCCATGCGCCCCGCGCATCGTCTCGCTCCGGCGTGTGCGTCGGCACACACGCCCACAGCCTTGCCACCACCTACTGTGCATACACTAGTCGTTCAGTGTTAGCTGCCGGCCATACAGTGCTCGTACGTCCCTCGTACAATGGCCGGACACGAAAAGGGCAACCCCCGCACGTCCCTGTGTTCAAGCGCCCGCGCACGTCCCCGTGTCTGCGCACTGGCTCCACGTCCCGCGCCGTCCGGCTTGCCGCCGCCGTCCCCTACGCGCCGGCTCCGCGGTTCGGCCCCGCTCTCAGCAGCGCCCCGGGCCTCCGCGCCCCCGCCACCTGCACCACGTCCGGCCCGGCTCCGCTCCATCG
>NC_057811.1:210567755-210594881 GCF_018294505.1 Triticum aestivum | reverse complement strand
GGTCGCCGCTCCAAGCCGGCGTCCGCCTTCGCAGCCGGCCGTCCCCGCGGGCCGGCTCCGCTTACTCGCCACCCCGCGCCTCCGGCTCCTCCCCACAGACGCCCCCGCGGCCGGCTCGTCACTCCACCCCCGCACGTGCGTCGGCCGGCTACGTCCGTGCGGTCTCGGGCCGGCTGGAGACAAAGAAAGAAAAGTCAACAATTGGCTGCTAGCCCAAAAAAAGAGAGAGAAAAGAGAAAGAAGTCGGCTGGGACACAAGAGAAGAAAAGAAAAACGTCCGGATGATTCGTCCGTCTGCTTCGCCACTCGGACGGTCAGTCGTGACCCACGCTGTCGGTAGTGCCAAGCCGGCTGGTGTGCCTCCTGCTCCGACGGCACACCCAGCGGGTGCGCTGGCGCGCCCCCGCGAGGAGATAAGACAAAGCAGTTGCCGGAGATCCGTCCCGACTGTTCAGCAGTCGGCCCGAATCTCGGGGGCTACACCCAGCGGGTGCGCTGACGCGCCCCCGCGAGGAGAGAAGACAAAGCAGTTGCCGGAGATCCGGCCCGACTGCTCAGCAGTCGGCCCGAATCTCGGGGGCTACACCTAGCGGGTGCGCTGACGCGCCCCCGCGAGGAAGAAGGAAGACAAAGTAGTTACCGGAAGATCCGGCCCGACTGCTCAGCAGTCGGCCCGAATCTCAGGGGCTACACCCAGTGGGTGCGCTGGCGCGCCCCCACGGAAGATTGCAGACAAGAGAAGAGTTTTGTCTGGTTGCCAGCAGCCGGCAGAAGAAGAAAAAGGGCACTGCAAGACGCCTCACCACCTGGCCGGTCGAGCCTGACCGGTCGGGACCCTCCTTCGAGCGCCCGGGGGGCTCGAAGGCTACACCCAGCGGGTGCGCCGGCTCTCTTCGGCAAACTCCGCCTCGGCTACACGAAAACCAATGTGAGCTCCTCACCCGCAGATTTTTTTTCACCGCGAGAGCACGGATAACCCCGAGCGATGCTCGGGGGCTATCTCCGCATTTCATTACAGTTGCATCACTGTTCGCCCCGGCGCCAGCCAGAGTTGGCCCGGGGGCTGGCCGCTTGGCCTGAGACGTTAGTTCCCGCAGACGGCTTAGTAGCGTGCGCGGTATGAAAAGCCCACTCTTAGTCACAGACCGCAGAGCGGCTGTCCGACTGGCAAGAGTGAACGCTGGAGGCCACCCACGCGAAAAACGTCCGGGAAGAAAAACGCTTCGGGCGACCCGACCGTTTTCCTTATGAGTATCTACTCGGTTAAATTCGCTCCCAGAGTCTGAGTATTGTACACTCCACTCCGCGGCCCACTCTCAGCCACAGACCGCAGAGCGTCTGTCCGGCAAGCGAGAGTACAAGCCAAAGAGCGGAGGGAACATGAAAAAGATTGAAGGGGGCTCGGACGAAACCGAGTCGGCACCCTCCGCATAAAACTTGCAGTGCTAAAAAGCAATCATTTGATATATCTGCATGGACAAACTTTGTCTTTTGCATGATCATTTCCATGAACACTCGCGAAAAAACCTCCGCCCAACTTTGCCAAGTTGCCCGGAGGCTTGGGGGCTACTGTCGGAGTAATTGGACACGGGTATCCCGAAGACGGCAAGACAATATTTCAAGACATCGGGGCTAGCAAAGCCCCTCAGTCCGACTGCCCGGCCGCTCCTGCCGGCTCCCCGTCCGACTGCTCCACCCGGCCGGCTGCCAGCTGACCGACTACACCGACTAGCCGGCTGCCGACTGCAGTCCGACCCGGCATCGACAAGACCCCGACGAGACGGCCATACCGCGGACAAGACAACCGTACCACGACACCGTCATGTATAGTGTCACTTGTCCCCTGGCACTATTCATGAAGTGACCTAGGGGACAAGCATGACATGCACCATGCCTTGCTCCCATACCTCCACATAGCTTAGATACAAAGCTACCTCACACTATAAAAGGACACACACATCCATCCATGGATGGATGGACTCACGTACACACTCACACAAGCAAGCTAGCTAGCAAGAGAGCTAGCTAGCCATCCATCCATCCATCCCACGGGCAAGCATGCCCAAGCACACACATGCGGCCATCCTCATGGCCGGCCACTAAAGCATGCTTTGTGCATGCATATATGGGGCCAGATGCACATGGCACTGCCCCCAGATACCGCTCTAGGAGCACTTTGTACTGCCCGATGTACACCCCAGATATATATACACAGACATGCAGGAGTAGGGGTATTATCTCTCCGGAGAGCCCCGAACCTGGGTAAATTAGCGTGTGCTTCTCGCATACCCGCTCCCGGTCCTATCAGCAGCAGTCTTACCCTCACACTAAGCCCTTGTGGCATCTGTCGCCTCACACCCCCCCGTGAGAATACCACGACAGCAACGAGATATAGAGGCGCTGCACACCCTCTCTGCTTCACAGATGAAGTACTGGATCACAAATTCCCCGAGGGGTTCAAGCCCGTCAATATTGAATCATACGATGGAACAACCGATCCCGCAGTATGGATCGAAGATTTTATTCTCCACATACATATGGCCCGAGGGGACGACCTCCACGCCATCAAATACCTCCCACTGAAATTAAAAGGGCCAGCTAGACACTGGCTAAATAGCCTGCCTGAAAATTCCAACGGCAGTTGGGAGAACTTGGAAGAAGCTTTTCATGACAACTTGCAAGGTACTTATGTCCGGCCACCAGATGCCGATGACTTAAGTCATATAGTCCAACAACCCGGAGAATCAGCCAGAACATTCTAGACTAGGTTCCTAACCAAAAAGAACCAGATCATTGACTATCCGGACGCTGAAGCCCTAGCAGCCTTCAAACACAGCATCCGTGACGAATGGCTCGCCCGCCACCTCGGCCAAGAAAAGCTGAAATCCATGGCAGCCCTCACAGCACTCATGACCCGCTTTTGCGCGGGTGAGGACAGCTGGCTGGCTCGTAGCAAAAACACAGCCAGCAAGGCAGGCCCCTCCGAGGCCAAGAACAGCACCGGCAAGCTCCGGCGCAATAGACACAAACGCCGAAGCAATGACGATAACACCGATGACACCACAGTTAACGCCGGATTCAGCGGGTCCAAGTCCGGCCAACGGAAGAAGCCCTACAAAAGGAACAATGAGGGACCATCCAGCCTGGACCGCATACTCAATCGTCCGTGCCAGATACATGGCACCCCAGACAAACAAGCCAATCATACCAACAGAGATTGTTGGGTTTCCAAACAGGCTGGCAAGTTAAATGCCGAGAACAAAGAAAAGGGATCACAAAGTGAGGACGAGGACGAAGAGCCCCGGCAACCGAACACTGGGGGGCAGAAGAAATTTCCCCCTCAAGTAAAAATAGTGAACATGATATACGCTACACACATCTCGAAAAGGGAGCGCAAGCAAGCACTCAGGGACGTCTACGCGGTAGAGCCAGTCGCCCTAAAATTCAATCCGTGGTTGTCATTCCCGATCACCTTCGATCGTCGAGATCGCCCAACTAGTATCCGCCATGGCGGTTTGGCCGCACTGGTCCGTGAAACAATCATCGAAGGATTTCACCTAACACGAGTCATAATGGACGGTGGGAGCAGCCTCAACCTGCTCTATCAGCATATAGTGCGGAAGATGGGCATTAATCCCTCACGAATCAAACCCACAAAGACTACCTTTAAAGGAGTCATACCAGGCGCAGAGGCCTGCTGTACGGGCTCAATCACGCTGGAGGTGGTCTTCGGCTCTCCGGACAACTTTCGCAGCGAAGAGTTAATCTTCGATATCGTCCTCTTCCGCAGCGGCTACCACGCACTGCTTGGATGAACCGCGTTTGCTAGATTCAACACAGTGCCACACTATGCTTATCTAAAGCTCAAGATGCCCGGTCCACGCGGCGTCATAATAGTCAATGGAAACACCGAACGCTCTCTCCGTACAGAGGAGCACACAGCCGCCCTAGCAGCAGAGGTACAGAGCAGCCTTCTCAAGCAGAACCATAATCCGGCTGCCGAGCCCCTGGACATCACTAAGAGAGTCTGGACCACACTGCAACAGGACAGTTAAACTCATCAAGAGTTCAATTAGCAAATTGGCATCCATCCCAGTCCCGATGAGGTAGCGGCATCCGCACCACGCGTACATAATTACGCACTCAAAATCCCATGGGCATCGACGGAGGCACAACTAGCTTGTAGTTTGGCTACACCGATCCCGGACTCACTGGTATCTTTACTATTCCTTTTTTTCTCTTTCTTCCTTCTTTTTCCTTTCAGGTATATTTTATACAGGCCTCCTTCGACGGCCTGATTACCGGTCCTGTCGAAGGAAAAGTACACCAGATTGGCACAGGGCACAAGCATATACGGGAAGCTCTAGAGAACAACCTAACGATCACTCTACCTGTTTTCCTTTGGCTATGGCTTGTTAAATAGCCGGTTGCTTATCGCACTATTTGTATAAATGCGCTTTGACGCATTAACCCAATTATAATGGAAATAGTTCACGGCCCCAGATACTACCTCTGCTCTCTTTCTATTATCCTTCACCATTAATTACTTATATTTTCGCACCCATACACTTTGGTACGTTTCATATTCGCCAGGGGCTCCCCATCGCCCCATAATACGGCAACAAAGTCCGAACACTCCTTAAAGATAAGTTCGGCACCCCGAATTTAGCATTATATGCATTGGCTCCGAATCATGTCTTTGGTCAATTGTTGGGTTGCCCGGCTCCTGTGCTTGGTACCCTACATTCAGCTACATCGGCTAGGGTAGTAAAGGGAGAACTACTGCGATTGTGCCCTGGCCTAGACCAGATGAGCACCTCAGTAGAGAAAGCCAAAAACTAACTATCATGATGCGGCGAGAGCCGGTCAGCTGTTCGGAGGTCTCAAATTGTTGGAGATTTTTTTCCGCATCCGCGAAGTATCGGTACTTCCCGATAAGACGCTGACAGCACTCTGGTTTTTATACCAGGGGCTGCGCCTATGTTTTATTATAAAACTCCTATGGCTAAGTGAGGGCGTTTAAGCCGCATAGTTTGATTGCCTGGTTCGTTGCGCTAAACAATTCCTTCAAGGACCATATAATTGGGTCAAGATTGTTTAGATTCCATCCCGAACACCTCCGTACTACCTATGTGAGGGCATAAGCCGACAACTGGCCAACCCTCAGATTTCACACAACACGGCCGCACAGGAGGAAACAATCAAAACATAACAGACATTATACTACAAACCGGATTTGTTCTCATCCTACAAGGAAAAGACAAAAAACGAATGCATTCATTCAAAAATAATGTCCTGCCCGCACTGCGCTGCTACAAGTCGAGATCCCTCCAGGACATCCGCAAAACATCTCTTGGGTGTGCGGTGCTCCTTGCCCTCCGGCGGCCCATTGGCCACCTCGACGGCGTCCATCTTCGCCCACCACATCTTGCAACGAGCGAAGGCCATGCGGGCACCTTCGATGCAGACTGATCGCTTGACGACGTCTAGCCACGGACAAGCCTCCATCACCCGCTTCACGAGGCCAAAATAACTGCTAGGTATAGCTTCGGCTGGCCACAGCCGAATTATTAAATCCTTCATGGCCAGTTCGGCTACCCCGTGCGGCTCGATCAACTGTTTCAGTTGATCGGCAAAGGGCACCGGATGTTCTGGCACAGCATACTGCGCCTAGAATAGCTTCTTCGTGGAATTCCCTTCTCTAGCTCGGAAGAACTCCGCAGCATCAGACACGCTGTGTGGCAGATCTGCAAAAGCCCCTGGGCAACTCCGAATCCGGGTTAGTAAAAGGTACTTCCTCTCGGCATACTTGCTTTGCATGTTAAAAGCCTTACCCCGCTGCGATCTTCTTGGCCTCCTCGATCTCCTGGAGAGCGCCCCGGGCCTCATTCTATGCGGCCTCCGCGCTGTGGCGAGCCTTGTTAATTTCGGTGTCTCAAACCGACGCTTTGCGCTCCAGGGCCTCACACTTCTTCACCGCATCCTGGAGCTCCTGCTGGATCTCGCCGACCCGGGCCTTGAGCTTCTTACGGGCAGCTTGCTGCTGGACATCCTTCCCCTCGGCTTCGGTCAGGAAATTTTTCAGGGCCTCGACCTCGGTCGCCGTCCCTACACATATTAGACACTCTGGTCAATACTCACCGCTTACCCTTTCCGAATGTACAGCAAGTCGTTACTCACCTTGCTTCTTGTGGAACTGGATCTTCACCTCGCCGAGCTCGTTCTCGGTCCGCTCCAACCTCTGCTTCAGTTCAAAGACTTCGGCGGCATGCGAGGTCGTAGCCAACAGCGACGCCTGTTTAATCACAAAATTAGTATCCTACGAAGGGTTAATCCTCAGTCCGGTCTTTCTTTCTACGTGACTTACCTCGAAACCTGTCAACAGGTTGTTGCAGGCCTCGTTTAGCCAGCTCATGGCGGACTGAACCTTCTCGATCACAGTAAACATAAGAATACGATGCTCGTCCACAATGGAGGCACCTCATAGTGCCTCCATCAGGTTATCCGGCGCCCCTGGTTGGACAGGGGCCGTCGGTGGAATTGGCACACCCCCTCCTTCGAAGGAAGGCGCGCGCCAGATTCTGGGGCCGTATCGGTCCCCGGAATCATACTCGGCTAAGGGCCGAACTGAATACGTCCCTCTTCGCCAGTCTCCATGGGGATCTGCTCCCCCATGTGTCCGGCAGCGGAGGTCTCGCCTTGCGGAGCCTCCTAATCAGCGTCCAGGGCCCCTCCCCGGCTCGGAGCGGTCCTCCGAGAGAACACTTCGGTGTCGTCCTTGGCCTCAGGGGAGTAAGCAGGCGGCGGCGACATACTGGCCATTTCCGCCGGATCCAACGAACCTCCAGATGAGGATCGTTGGATGCTGCCATAGATCAGACTGCAATGGCACAATTAACCACGTCAAAACAATAAAAAGGAGAGGCTGGGTACACCTATGCACGAGAGTCATAGTACTTACGATGCGGCCCGAGGCTTAGTGCGGAGGCATCGCTCCGGACTGCTGTCAACGTCCCACGCGGTGTTGACCGCAGGGGCGCCCTTCCCCTTCTTGGGCGTTGCCGCCTCCAGATTCGTGGAGGCCCCCCTCTTCTTCTCCTTAGGGGGGGGTTCTTCCTCACCTCCTCCTCCTCTTCCTCGTCGTTGTCCTCAGGAACGGAGGAACGGGCTTCGTCGTCTTCGGACGTCACGTCCGAAGTGCCCTTGCGACGGGGGCCGCTTTTGGCCCCCTTGGCCTTCTTCTTAGCCTTTTTCTCCGGCGCCTTATATGGCGCCGGCACCGTCATCTTCGCCAGACGCGGGATGACCGGTTCTTCAGGCAGCGGAGCCGGACACTGGATCCGCTTCGCCCTCTCCATCCAGTCCTGAAAGAGCGATGATAAAAGCTCAGACATAATCCTCGAAACAAGTTGATAGGGTGTACGTTAAGAATAACATACCTTGCTGGCGGGGTGTTTAACGTTGTGCCCACGGTCTGAATCTGTGACCAGCGGTTTCTCGTTGCCCTTAAAGAGCAACTTCCAGGCATCTTCGTGGGTGGTTTCGAAGAGCCTCACCAGGGTTTGATGCTTCTTCGGATTGAAATTCCACAGAGGGCGACTTTTGCGCTGGCATGGGAGAATCTGGCGAACTAGCATCACCTAGATTACATCGACAAGCTTGACGTCCTTGGCTATCATGCTCTGGACGCGCGTCTGTAATGCTATCAGCTCATCGGACGAACACCAGTTCGGACTCTTCTCGACCTAGGAGGTGAGTCGCATGGGAGCGCCGGAGCGGAATTCGGTGGCTGCGGCCCAGGTGGTGCCGCGAGGTTCTGTGATGTAGAACCACTCTTTTTGCCACTCCTTCACTGTATCCACAAACGTGCCTTTCGGCCAGGAAACGTTGGACAGCTTTCTCACCATGGCTCCTCCGCACTCTGCGTGCTGGCCATCCACCAGCTTCGGCTTCACGTTGAAGACTTTGAGCCACAGCCCGAAGTGGGGTTGGATATGGAGGAAGGCCTCACGCGATAAACGCCGAGATGTTAAGGAAGGAGTTCGGGGATAGATCGTGGAAATCTACCCCGTAATAATACATCAGCCCGCGTACGAAAGGGTGGAGTGGGAACCCTAGCCCGCGGAAGAAATGAGGGATGAATACCACCCTCTCGTTGGGCTTCGGCGTGGGGACGACTTGTCCCTTGGCCGGCAGACGGTGGGCGATATCCTTTGCCAGGTATTCGGTCGCCCGAAGCTCAGTAATGTCCTCCTCCCTGACGGAGGAGACCATCCACTTGCCCTGACCTCCGGATCCGGACATGGTTGAGTGCTAGCTCGAGTGGAAAGGAGATGAGAACTTGGGCGCTGGAGCTCGAGATTGGAAGGGCGAGGATAGAGAGAAGGCATGAGGGAGGAAGAAGGAATCCTTATCCCCTTATAAAGGTAGTGAATATTGAACGCCTCCCCACTCGCCTTAGAATTCGCCTATTCCCAAGGGCTGTATAAACGACACGGTTGGGTTACCCATGCCTGCATTGATGAAAATCCCATGATGAGGGAACACGATATCTGCTTTGACAAGACATGCCAATGGCAACCGCGTCTCGGGACGTGGGGCGGCGGACACAGAAACGGTTCGGAATTATGACCGGTCGAACATGATGTCATGCTGCAAAAACATTTGTCAGCGGATTGGATTCGTATATAACTATCTTTTCTCTGTGTTTTTATGTGACAGGTTCGGATACTATCATTGCGTCCGAAGACTATCTTGGAGTTCAGAAAGAGGGGTACCCGCCTTGCAATGCCGAAGACAATCTGCGGGCCGGACTCCTCGTCATTGAAGCCAGGTTCAAGGGCTACTGAGGGAGTCCTGGACTAAGGGGTCCTCGGGCGTCCGGCCTGTTATCCACGGGCCAGACTGATGGGCTGTAAAGACATGAAGGCCGAATACTGTACCCGTGTCCGAATTGGACTCGCCTTGGCGTGGAAGGCAAGCTTGGCGACCAACGATGAAGATTCCTTCTTATGTAACTGATTCTATGTAACCCTAGACCCCCCAGTGTCTATATAAACCGGACGGGTTAGTCCGGAAAGGATATATTCATTACCATAGTCATACAGGCTAGACTTCTAGGGTTTAGCCATTACGATCTCGTGGTAGATCAACTCTTCTAATACTCATATTCATCAAGATCAATCAAGCAGGAAGTAGGGTATTACCTCCATAGAGAGGGCCCGAACCTGGGTAAACATCGTGTCCCCTGTCTCCTGTAACCATCGATCCTAGATGCACAGTTCGGGACCCCCTACCCGAGATCCGCCGGTTTTGACACCGACAGGGGGGCCTACAGGGATGGCCGGGGCGGCGGTGGACCGGCGGTGGGGAGTGTTTTCGGGGCGGGCGGGGCGGTGCACCGCCGGCCGCGGGCGGCGGGGGGCGGCTGTTTGGCCAGTGTCGGGTGGTAGGTGCGACATATGCCAACGGGTGGCTTATCATTGTGGGAGCCAGTAAGACATCGCCGGTGCCTGGAAACGGGATAAGGTGAAGACATGCATGCCGGCGAATCTTACCCAGGTTCGGGGCTCTCCGTGGAGATAACACCCCTAGTCCTGCTCTGTGGGGTCTCCGCATGATCACTAGATCAACACAAGTGGCTACAAGTGGCTCCTTGAGCTGTTTGGCTAGAGGAAGAAGAAGGGCAAGGCTAGCTCTCCCCTTCTCTCTATGTGGTGTCTAAAACTCTAAGAGATCAACCCTTTGCATGGCTGCCCCGGGGGGTTTATACAGGCCTACCCCCAGGGGTACAATGGTAATCCGGCTGGACGCGGGTCCTAGCCGTCAGTGTCTGTATTCGCCGGCTTCTCCGCCGACCGCTGGGGCCCGCCGACTGGTGGGTCCCGCCGGCTGCCGGCCTCTTGGCCGACAGGCTGGCCCCACCGCTTGGGGGTCTTGCTGGTGGCTGGTTACTGTAGCCTCGCCCCTGATGACGAGGGCTTTGCCGAGGTAAGCATGGCTACAGTGCCGCCGCCTGGCGGGCTCTCACTGTAGCCTTACCTCGTCTTGTCTCCTTAATGATGCACATACTTCGAGGGAGTGAGGTAGCCGGCTATTGGGAGCCGGCTACACCCCAGGCCGACTGGGGGAGGCTTGGCCGCCTTTGAGCGTCTCTCTGGGTGAAGGGGCCCGCCGCCCGCGGGCCGTACTGACAGCCCGTCGTGGGTGGCGTCATGGTCAACATGGCAACAGTGCTGCGCCGGACAGGGGATGACCGACCCGTACAGCGCACTATGGCCACGCGTGCTCTGGGATTCGGGGGTGACAGGCTGTACTGTAGCCACGCCCCGTCTCGTCACCGTTATGTGGGTGCAGCCCTTGAGGGTGCAATCTTGGCCGCTTGCCGGGAGCCAGTCTTCTTATGGCCGGCTTCTTGGAGTCGGTCCTCTTGTGGCCGGCTTCCTGGAGTCAGCCATCTTGTGGCTGTCTTCGGGAGGGTTTTTAGGGCCGGGCCGTCTTCCAGTAGTCGATCTGTGGGATAGCCGGCCAGGGGAAGGCGGCCCTGTGCTTTGGGTGCCTGAAGGCTCGATCGGCCTGATAATTTTTCAAAGAGCCAGGGGGAGTCAGTTAGGCTACCCGTGGTCATTTACTCCGACAGTAGTCCCCGAAGCTGGTTGGGCTTCGAGGCTGAAAGGAGGACGAGAAGCTCAATCAACTTCCTATCTTGAAGAACCAGCACCTAGGAGCCGGCTTCGATCAGGTGCGCCGTCTTGGTGAGGTTTTGAAGTCTGAAGGCGGGAGCCAGCGGGCGCGCACGCCGGGTTGCGGGCCGGCTGCTTGCCGCCCTCCGGCTGGAAGAGCCTGCCAGCCCACGTGCGTGACGGGACGCCGCCGCAGGCCCAGGCCGCCACTTCCACGCCTAGGCCTTGGTGTGGATCTTCTGTGGCCCAAAACAGGCCGTTCGCCTTCCAACGGCAGTTTCCGCACGCCGTTTGGGCGCAATAATCGCGAACATGGGGGAGTGGGTGCAGTTAATCCCACGTCCCCCCCACGCCTCGCCTCCTCGGCTCCGCCGCACGAGGCTATAAATAGGGGGAGGAGGGGGAGCGGCCGACGCTCGCACGCTCACCCTCGCTCCACCATCTTCTTCTACTTCCTCTCCGTTGCTGCAGCCCCTCGCTGCCGCGCCGTCCCTCTAGTCATCGCACTACCCCGCAGCTTCGCCGCCGCGGGGCCGTGGTTTCGCTGTCGCCGCGCCTTTGTCATCGGCTTCTTGCCCTCATGTTGCACGGCGGAGACTGGGACGGCTCCAACGTCCACGCGGACCACATCGACTTCCTCCGCAAGATGCGGCGGTTGTCCGGCAGGGACCATTTGCGGGTCCGTCTTGCGCCGGAGAGGGAGATCTCGCTGGCGCCGGAGGAGGGTGAGCGGGTAATCTTCCGCTCGCACTTCCTGCGCGGCCTTGGCCTGCCTGCGAGCGCCTTCTTCCATTCCTTCCTCGAATTCTACCAGCTCCAGCCGCACCACCTCACCCCAAACACGGTGGTGCTGCTGTCTGCCTTCGTCACTTTGTGCGAGGGCTTCCTTGGCGTCCTTCCCACCCTCGAGCTATGGGGGGAATTCTTCCAGTCCAAGCTCGGCACCGCCATGCAGGGCGTGTCGGCTCAGAGCGGCGCCTTCATCGCGGTGCGGAGGCCGGTAGCCGACAACCCTTTTCCTCCCATCACGCTGATCCAGTCGGTGAAGCTCTGGCAGAACTCCTACTTCTACGTGAAGAACGTCGCTCCGCAAGGCGACTTCGTCAACTTGCCGGCTTATGTAGCCGGCCCGCCGGCTGGGAGGCGGCCCCAGTGGTCCTATCGGGACAGAACGCTGTCACCTGCTGGAGCCGCCGCCCTCGCGCGACTCCGGGTAATCGTCCAGTCAGAGGGCCTGACCGGGCCCGACCTGCTGGCCGCCTTCATGGTGCGCCGGGTGCTCCCGCTCCATGGCCTCCCTCATATGTTTTGTCAAATGAGCGGCCAACTCGATCCGAGTCGGATGTGCACCAAGGAGATGCCTCATGCCGAGGTAGCTCTCATGGTGAACTACCTCGCGAACTGCAAGCTCACCGACGAGTGGCAGTTTGGCAAGGAGCCGTACTCCCATGCCATTCCCCCGCCTATGGTAAGCTTTCTTTTTCTTCTCTTCTTTACTTTTGTCACCAAGTTTCTCTTGGCCGACTATGACCAGTCGGTTTGTCTTGGCAGAGCACCCTCCTTCGATCGGCAGCCGGGGCAGCGGGGGTGGAGCGCCAATATCTCCCCGACCAGGCGACGCACGACTTGGACGACCCCGACTTGGGGGCGGCCGCTCTGGACGATAACACCGTGGGGGGAGGCCGCGAGGCAGGCGGGTCCGGGCTCGGAGCCAGCTTCGACGACTGGCGTGATTATGATGAGGCGGAAGTCGTCCCGCGCCGCCAGCCGGCGTCCGATCATGGCGCGGGTTTATCTGCCGCGCCGGTTGTCCGAGAAGGCGCGCAGAAGCGTCGGGCCGCGCCGAGCCTATTCGGCAGTCGGCCGAAGAAGCCCAAGAGCGCGGCGGCGGCGAACAAGCGGGATGAGGCAGCCGCGAAGGCCGCCCGCTTCCGCAAGGTGGTGAAGCAGCCACAAATGGTTTCGGCGTAAGTGTCAATTCTCTCGCGTGTTCCTTCATCTTTTTCAGTGATGTTCTTCTGAGTCCTTGTCATGATTCATCAAACTGGGCTCCACTTTCTCTTGAGCGGACCGCTGCCGCCTCTGTGGTTGGAGCGGCGGGAGGATCCACAAGCACCCGCCGCGTGGACCCCCATGCCGAGCTTCAAGCGGCGACGGAGCGGAATGTGCGGGAGGCGCGGGAGGAGCGGGAGGCGGAGGAGCTGAGGGCGGCCGTGGCCAAGGCGGCGCAGGAGATGGCGGAGGAGTCGGCGGCGGCGCAAGCCGACGCGGCGGCCAAGGCCCAGGCGGAGGCTGCAGCCCCAGAGAGGGCAGCGGAGGCCCTGCTTGTCGTCCCCCTGCGCTGTGGCGCCCGAGATCCCGGAGCCCCCGCCGGAGGAAACCAGTGGCGACTAGCTGGGGATGGAGAGGGAGGAGGACGACGTCATCGTCCGGGAGAGGGAGGCGGCACCGCCATCGCCGACTGGGGCGGACCAAGGCAGCCGGCCTAATGCGCCGCCCGTGCAACCGGCTGGGGGCGAGCCGGCTGCGAGGGCAGACCTGGTGGTCCGGTCGCCATCGCGCTAGCGCGCAGGGAAGGCGACGTCGGCGCCGGACCCGCAGAAGGCCACGGGCTCTAGCTCGTCAGCCCAGGATCTGGAGACGGCCAGCGCTAGCTCGGGCTGGATGCGGGGTGGTGGGATGGCCGTGCTGAATATGGCGGCGCAAGAAGTCCGGGACCGGTTTCAATCCCAGGCCGCCGTGCTAAGGCAGTATAATCAAGAGTTCCTCGCGACACGGACGGCCATTCGGGTGAGTCTTCCCGCTTTTTTGTTTCTTGTTCTTGATTTCTTCCGTGGGGGCGCGTCAGCGCACCCACTGGGTGTAGTCCCCGAGTTCCGAGTCGGCTGCTGAGCAGGCGGCTTGGAACTTCTTAGTAGACTTCGATTGCTATCTTGTTCTTATTCGCTCCTCTATCCTTTTTGCAGGACTATCACAACCTCCGCGCAGCTACCTTCAACTCCCAGGTCCGGGAACTGAACCAGAAGACCACTGATCTGACTGAGAGCCGGAGTAAGTGCTTCATCTTTTATCTCACGTGGGGGCGCGTCAGCGTACCCACTGGCGACTTCTTTCTTATTGCTTTTTTCTTCTTTGCCATATCTGCAGAGGCCAATGCCGACCTGAGGGATCAGTTGGGTGGGGCCCAGACCGCCCTTCGCGCCAAGGAAGCCGAATGCAACGCCTTGGCTCAGGAGCGTGACCGCTTGGTCAAGAAGCTGGCCGACCAGGAGGAGAGCCATAAGGCGGCCCTGAAGGCGGCGCCGGACAGCGAGGCCACCCTCCAAGCCGAGTATGAGACCGAGGTGGCGGGCTGGGCTGAGGCAAGGCAATCGCTGATCAACGGCTACGGCCAGATCAAAGATTTGGTTGACGGTAGGCCGCCTTCTTCTTCGTTCCTTTGCTTGCCGCCTGCCATTTGGTCCATTTTCTGACTTTGTGTTTTTTCTCTTCCTTTCTTACTTGTGCAGAGTACTTCCCTGGTTACTCCGTTGCCGCCAACCAAGTCGTCGAGGCCCGCCGTGAGGCGTAAAGGCAGGCTGGTGCTGAGATCGCGCCGGATGCTCGCCGGTCGCTTGAAGAGCAGCTTCTGGCGATCCAGGCCCGCCTCCAGCCGGCTCACCGCAAGCTCCGCCGTCTTCAGCGTGTTGGGGCGCAAGTGGTGGCCGCCCTCTGGCCCGGCGAGGTGGTTCCCCGTACCCCCAGTCGGACTGCCGACTGGCTGGAGGTAGCGGTTGGCCGCTTCGAGGCCTGGAAAGCTTCTACAGCTCAGTCAGGCGCCAGGAGGGCGCTGGAGTTCTTCAAGGCTTGGTATCTTGAGCTGAATTTGGACCAGCTAGCCACCTGGCGGTAGGAGGCTGACGAGGAGCTGGAGGCGGTGCGGCCGGCTATCATCCAGCGCGCCTCGGCGATCACCGACTACACCGACACCAGTGCCTTTGCCCCTGAGGTGGATGATGACGGCATTGCTCAGCCGGAGGAGTGGTTTGGGCTGAACCCGGCGGATGGTGAGGACTCGGCGGAGGAGATCGACTCCAGGGACGAGGGCGAAGAGGAAGAGGGAGAGGATGGTGAAGATGCCGTGCCAGACGGTGGAGCAACCGGCCAGCTTCAGCTTGATCGTGCCTCCAGCAACGAGGCGCGTGCGAGCGCGCCGCCTGCAGCCGGTGATGATCAAGCCGAGACTCGCCAGCCGGCCACTCCTCCAGCCAGCACTACCGTCTCCACTGACCTTCCTGGCTCGCCTGTTGCACCTTTAGCCTGATCCGCCGCCTTTGCTTTCCTGTTTATTACTCTTTTGAACAGTATTTGTTAAGTTTGCGCAGTTCCACCCACTGGGGTGTATTCAAACTATGTTGAATGCCGGCCTTTCAAAGGCCTTTTGTGTAAATATAATCATGCATGTGCTTGGCTTCCGATTGTATTTGCTTTTCATCCTTTTGGTTGTTTCCTTTGCTGCCCTCCCTTGGTTGCCGCCTTCCCAGCCGGACAGCTGCTCTGCAGTCTGTGGCTGGGGAAGGGCTTGGCCGTTTGGGAGGGTATGTACTCTAGCTTTCTTGGATTGTAGCAAGGTGAATGGGAAGCCGGCCAGCCGGCTGTTCTGACAGCCGGTTGGCGGGGTGGGAGGCCGGCTTGTGTTATATAAGTTCGTTAGTCCTTAGCCATTTTTCGTGTGGGCATCCTTTTCCTGCCTTTGACTCTTGCCAGTCGGACAGTCGATTCTTCGAGCTGCGACTTTCAACAAGAGAGGGCTTGGGTGCCGGCACACTACTTGTCAGAGTGCAGGTAGAACTTTAATATAACTCAAGGCGGCAAGTCCCCGGGTCGACTGGTCGAACCCGGTGCCGGACAGAAAAACAAATGTAATAATACATTCATAGGTATGACACTCGTCATACATAGATAAAAGATGGTAGTCCCCAAGTGCTCCTCGGGGGGCCTGTTGTATTGTACTTAATACAAAAGGTAGCGTGGTACATACTGCTTTTAACTGTAAAATCTTCGGAGGAGATTGGCGTTCCATGGTCATTCCGACTCCTTGCCGGAATCATCTCTCTTGCGTGCCTTCGGCTTCTGTGCGTCGATCAGGTAGTAGGAGTCGTTGCCTAGGGCCTTGCTGATGACGAAGGGGCCTTCCCAAGGGGCCGAGAGCTTGTGCTGGTCGGTTGTTCGCTGGATCAGCCGGAGCACAAGATCGCCTTCTTGGAAGGATCTTGGCTTGACCTTCCGGTTGTGGTAACGGCGCAAACCCTGCTGGTAGATGGCGGACCGGCTGAGTGCTAACAGTCGGCCCTCTTCCAGCAGGTCAACGCCATCTTCTCGCGCTTCCTTGGCCTCCGCCTCCGTGTACATGGTGACCCGAGGTGAGTCAAACTCAATGTCAGTTGGGATGACAGCCTCGGCACCATATACAAAGAAGAAAGGGGTGAAGCTGGTTGACTTGTTCGGGGTAGTACGTAGACTCCAGAGGACAGCCGGCAGCTCGTCGAGCCAGCAGCCGGCCGAATGCTCCAGTGGTACGACCAGTCGGGGTTTGATGCCGGAGAGGACGAGGCCGTTTGCTTGCTCGACTTGGCCGTTTGACTGCGGGTGGGCAACGGATGCTAAGTCCAGTCGGATGCCCTGTGTCGTGCAGAAACGTGCCAGTGCTCCTTTGGCAAAATTTGTGCCATTGTCGGTGATGATGCTGTGTGGTACGCCATACCGGGTGGTGATATCTGCGATCAATGTCACGGCAGTCGGCCCATTCAGCTTCTTGATTGGCTTCGCTTCAATCCACATGGTGAATTTGTCCACGGCGACAAGCAGATGTGTCATGCCGCCGCGCACCGTCTTGAATGGGCCCACCATATCCAATCCCCGGACGGCAAAGGGCCAGGTGAGGGGGATGGTCTTGAGTGCAGAAGCTGGCAGGTGTTGCTTGGAGCCGAAGACTTGGCACCCTTTGCAGCATTTGACTAATTCCTTGGCGTCTTCCAAAGCAGTCGGCCAGAAGAACCCATGGCGGAAAGCTTTGGCGACAAGTGATCTTGAGGCCGCGTGGTGGCCGCATTCGCCTTGGTGGATGTCCTTGAGGATTGCTATGCCCTTCTCTGGCTCGACGCAGCGCTAGAAGACTCCAGTGACGCTGCGCTTAACAAGTTCTCTGTTTATTATTGTGTATGCTCTGGCTCGGCGTTGAACTTGTCTTGCCGAGATCTCCTCAGCCAGGAGCTCTCTGTTTACCAGGAAGTTGACGATGGGTTGGGCCCATGATGGAGCTGTGACTTCTTCTATTGCCAATACGGCTACTGCGACCAGGGTGGGTGGGTTGGGTGGTGAAGAGTTGGAGTCGGCCACCGCCTGTTGTGTCGTTGCAGTCCCCGGGCCGACTGCTGTAGTCCCCGGGCCGGGTTCTGAAGTCCCCGAGCCGGGTGCGACTACGGAAGTCCCCGGGCCGCCTGTCGAAGTCCCCGAGCCGCCTGCTAGGTTCCCCAAGTCGGATCCGACTGCATCAGGGGCAGGCGGTACGAAGATGGAGTCTGATTCTGGAGACGGCTTGACAGACGGTTTGAGGAGGCGTTGGAGAGAGACGCCGGTTGGTATAGCTTGTCGGGTGGAGCCGATTCATGCCAGGGCATCTGCTTGCTCGTTGTCGGCCCGTGGCACGTGGAGGAACTCGCATCCTTCAAAGTATCCGCTGATTTGCTGAACGAGGAATCGGTAGCTCGCCATGTTTGCGTCCTTGGCGTCCCAGTCGCCGGATGATTGTTGGACTACCCAATCCGGGTCGCCATAGCACAGGATCCGGCGGATGCCGAGCTCTTTGTCTAGCCGGAGCCCATGTATGAGCCCTCGTACTCGGCTACGTTGTTGGAGGCGGCAAAATGAATTTGCAATGTGTACCTGAGTTTATCGCCCTTGGGAGAGGTGAGGACGATGCCGGCTCCCAAGCCGGTGAGCATCTTGGATCCATCAAAGTGCATCCGCCAATGAGTGGAGTCGGGAGCCGGCGGTAGGTACTGGGTCTCGCCCCAGTCGACAAGGAAGTCGGCCAATGCTTGGGACTTGATGGCGGTGCGAGGCTGGTAGAAGATCGTGTAAGGAGCCAGCGCAATGGCCCACTTGGCCACCCGGCCGGATGCATCCCGGCTGCCTATGATCTCGGCAAGCGGGGCAGTACATACAACCGTGATGGGATGCTCTTGAAAGTAGGGCTTCAGCTTCTTGGTGGCGAAGTATACTCCATAGCACATCTTCTGGTAGTGCGGGTAGTTTAGATTCGAGGTGGACAGTACTTCGCTCAAATAATACACCGGCCTCTGGACTAACTGAGCCTGGCCTTCTTCTGGGCGTTGGACGACAATAACTGTGCTGACCACTCGGCTAGTCGTGTCAATGTAAAGGAGCATGGGCTCTTTCTCAGTCGGCGCCGCCAAGAGAGGTGGCGTGGTCAGCATCTTCTTCAACTCGTGAAAAGCTTGGTTTGCTTGGTCGTTCCACTCAAAGTGGGTGGAATTTTTCATGAGTCGGTACAGGGGGAGAGCCTTCTCTCCTAGCCGGCTGAAGAAGCGGTTCAGGGAGGCCAGGCACCCGGTAAACTTTTGGACGTCTCACAGCTTGGTAGGAATCTTCATTCTCTCTATGGCCTTGATCTTCACTTGGTTGCACTCGATGGCCCGTTCGGAGACCAAGAAGCCTAGAAGCTAGCCGGCTGGTACTCCGAACACGCATTTCTCAGGGTTGAGCTTGATCTGAAACCGGCGCAAGTTGTCAAATGTTTCCCTGAGGTCTTCCAGCAGGGTGCCACGCTTCTCCGTCTTCACCACAATATCGTCTATATAGACGTGGGCATTTCTGCCGAGTTGCTTGAGCAGGCATTTCTGCATGCAACGCTGAAATGTGGCACCGGCGTTTCTCAAGCCGAATGTCAGAGTCAGGTAGCAGAAAGCTCCGAATGGTGTGATGAAGGCGGTCTTCAGGCGGTCGGCTGGATCCAACTTGATCTGATGGTAGCCTGAGTAAGCATCCAAGAAACTCAACAGCTCGCATCCGGCTGTGGAGTCTATCACTTGATCGATTCGAGGTAAGGCAAACGGATCTTTGGGGCAGGCTTTGTTGAGGCTCGTGTAATCTATACACATGCGCCATTTATTGTTTTTCTTCAATACAAGGACCGGGTTGGCAAGCCACTCTAGAAAAAACACTTCCATAATGAAGCCGGCTGCCAGAAGCCGGGCTATCTCTTCTCCCACAATCCTTCTCTTTTCCTCCGACAGTTGGCGGAGAGAGTGTTTGACTGGTTTTGTGTCTGCTCGGACATGTAGCTTGTGCTTGGCGAAATCCTTCGGAACACCCGGCATGTCCTTTGGGGACCATGCAAAGATGTCCTGATTCTCACGGAGGAAATCGACGAGCTCGCCTTCCTATTTGCTGTACAGGTTTGCTCCAATGACGGCAAACCTCTCTGGGTTCTCTGGGTCCAGAGGTATCTTCTTTGTTTCCTTGGCCGGCTGGAAGGAGCCTTGAGCATCATATTCCTTGGGGTCAGGGGACAGGGTCGGCTGCTTGCCGGCCATGGCCACGACTCGGTCCAGCATCTTCTTTTCTTCAGCAATCACGAGGGACTCGGCCAGCCGGCTGCTGGCTGCAGCACACTCGGAGGATTTCTTGTAGTCTCCAGCTATGGTGATGATCCCCTTTGAACTCGGCATCTTCATCTTGAGGTAGGCGTAGTGGGGCACAGCCATGAACTTGGCCAGGGCAGGTCGGCCAAGCAACGCGTGGTAAGGGCTCTCTAGATCCACCACTTCAAACCAGATTGCCTCTCGGCGGAAGTGATCCTTGTCTCCGAAGAGAACGTCCATCTTGATCTTGCCGATTGGTGAACAGGACAGGTTGGGTACGATGCCATGGAACACAGTCCGGCTTGGCATGAGTTGCTTTGTCTTGATGTTCAGCTTCTCCATGGTGTCGCGGTACAATATGTTGATGCTGCTCCCACCGTCAATTAGTACACGGGAGAAACATGCAGCTCACCTTTCTGTCGCGAGGGTGGCGTCTAACACCAACGCATAAGAGACGGAAGACGGCATCACCTCTGGGTGATCGGCCCGGCTCCAGCTGATAGGTTTCTCAGACCAATGCATAAACTCTGGGTTGTTGGAGGCGACTGCGTTGACTTCTTGGTGTTGTCGGCGCCGACTGCGCCTGTCTTCAGTTTGGCTTGTAAAGACGACATATGCGGCGTGCTCGTCCGGGAACTCGTCTTGAATGGCTCCGACTGCAGGTCGAGCAGCTGGCTGCTGAGGGGCTGGAGGTGGCGGGCCAGCAGGTGGAGGCGGCACCCGCCCTTCGCCTTTGGAGATCCGCGCGAGCTAATGACACTTTCGAGTCGTGTGGTTGGACGGCTTCGCACCGTTGTGGAACTTGCAGGGGGCATCAAGTGTTTGCTCGTAGGAGAAAGCCGGCTGCCAAGCCGGCCTGCCGGCCTTCTGCTTCTTAGGCATGGGCCGCTCTTCAGGTTGTTCGTCTTCGATTGTGGCTACTTGCCGACTGGTGGAAGGCGGCATAGGGGCCTTGTGCTTGTTGTCGTTCTGGTAAGGGCGTCGACTGGAGTCACCAGCCGGTGTCTTGGGAGTCGGAGCGAGTACCTTTACAGAGACATCCACTCGAAGCTCGGTCTTCATTGAAGAGTCGGCCGTGGCATACTTGTCTGCTATGACCAGCAGCTCGTCGAGGGTAGTCGGCTCCTCGCAGAGGAGCCGGTGCTTGAGGAGGGTGCCCTCTCGGCACCCGGCGGTGAAGTACTCTATGGCTTGAACCTCGTGCACCCCTTCGCAGGAGTTGCGGAGCTCGGCCAACGCGTGAGGTAGTCGCGAGTTGATTCGCTGGGCCCTTGGACGCACAAGGAGAGCTGGCGGGGCTTGGGAGGCCGCTCGTACGTGCTGGTGAAATTGTGGATGAAGACTTCCGTGAAGTCTAGCCAGCTATTGATGCTGTAGGGCTTGAGGCTGTTCAACCAAGTGTGTGTCGTGCCTTGAAGCATGAGCGGGACGTACTTCACGGCAACGCCCCTGTTGCCGTTTGCTATGCGGACGGCGGTGGAGTAATCAATCAACCAGTCTTCCGGCTTCACGGAGCCCTGGTATTTTGGCGTGTCTCTTGGGAGCGAGAACCCTTTGGGGAAGGGTTCGTCGCAGATGCGGTGGCCAAAGCAAGGAGGGCCGACATCATCTTCTTCTTCTAGCGCCAGGGCTCGCCCTAGGCGGTCGATCCGGTGGCATGCGTCATTCTCGCCGACTCCTTCGCGGTGGCCTAGTCGGCCGCCGAGAGTCGGATGCGTAACAGGCGGCGGGGTGGGATATCTCTCCCCACGAGGCGGGGGAGGAGGCAGATCGCCTCGTCGCTCCATAGCTCGGGGGCGGCCTTCTGTGTCGCGCTCGATGGTGAGCCGAGTCCCACTGCGGCTAGCAGCCGGCTCCTTGCCTTTTCTCGTGCGGGCGTCGTCTGCAGTCGGCGTCCGGGATGTCACGCCGTGCTCTCGGTGTGGGGGAGGACTTTCAGCGCGGGCGCTGGCTTCATGCCGCTCTGCGGCCGCGTCGATCAGCTACTGGATGCGTCTAGTCATGTAGGGGAGCTCGTCGGCCCCCTGCCCGTTCAGCTCGTCTACGGCCGCCTCAGCGGCACGCAGGTTCTCGAGTGGCGTGGCATAGACTGGGCGGTCTGCTCCCAGCATGCTGGCGATGGCTGCGCCGTGGTTCTTGACAATGCTGGCTCGGCTCGGCCCGCCAGGAGGCGGCGTACCAAAGGCGGCACGGTCGACTTCGCGCTGGTGAGCCTCAGTGAGGCGTCTCATGGATGCTATCTTTTGGCCCTCCGTGATGAGGGCGAGGCGGCGTGCCTCCAGTGTCTCGGCGTCGGCGGCAGCCGAGGTGGGGGCGGACAAGTCGGGTAGCGCCGCTTATAGGACGTCGTGGGCGTTCTCGCCCGAGGCGGCGCCATGGCTGATGACCAGCACCTCGGTGACAGCGCTGCTGCCACTGTCGGCTCGAGGAAGAGGGTCGTCGATGATCACCACGTTGGTGGGGAAGGCGTCAAGCGATGCCGTGTCGGAGTCGAGAAGCCGGTGGAGCCGACCGACTCCAAGTCCACAGCAAGCTCGCTGCAGACGTGAAGCTGGTCGAGGAGGCTGACGAGGCGGCTCTCGGGGCAGTCTGCGTCCGCGTCGGACGCAGGCTCATCGGAGATGCGTGCCTCGCCAAGAAGATCTGCGAGGTAGCTCGCTGCGCAGGCGTCATCGACGCCTTGCAGCGCGTTGGGGCAAGCGCCATCGGGCGTGCCGGGCTGGCCACGCTCGCTGGGAAGGAAAAGGGTTCCCGTCCAGAACAGGTCTCCGGACGACGCTGCACCTGGCCCCATGGTGGGCGCCAAATGTCGGGTGGTAGGTGCGACATATGCCAACGGGTGGCTTATCATTGTGGGAGCCAGTAAGACATCGCCGGTGCCTGGAAACAGGATAAGGCGAAGACATGCACGCTGGCGAATCTTACCCAGGTTCGGGGCTCTCCGTGGAGATAACACCCCTAGTCCTCCTCTGCAGGGTCTCCGCATGATCACTAGATCAACACAAGTGGCTACAAGTGGCTCCTTGAGCTGTTTGGCTAGAGGAAGAAGAAGGGCAAGGCTAGCTCTCCTCTTCTCTCTATGTGGTGTCTAAAACTCTAAGAGATGAACCCTTTGCATGGGTGCCCCGGGGGGTTTATATAGGCCTACCCCCCAGGGGTACAATGGTAATCCGGCTGGACGCGGGTCCTAGCCGTCAGTGTCTGTATTCGCCGGCTTCTCCGCCGACCGCTGGGGCCCGCGGACTGGTGGGTCCCGCCAGCTGCCGGCCTCTTGGCTGACAGGCCGGCCCCACCGCTTGGGGGTCTTGCCGGTGGCTGGTTACTGTAGCCTCGCCCCTGATGATGAGGGCTTTGCCGAGGTAAGCATGGCTACAGTGCCGCCGCCTAGCGGGCTCTCACTGTAGCCTTACCTCGTCTTGTCTCCTTAATGATGCACATACTTCAAGGGAGTGAGGTAGCCGGCTATTGGGAGCCGGCTACACCCCAGGCCGACTGGGGGAGGCTTGGCCGCCTTCGAGCGTCTCTCTGGCTGAAGGGGCCCGCCACCCGCGGGCCGTACTGAGAGCCCGTCGTGGGTGGCGTCATGGTCAACATGGCAACAGTATTGCGTCGGACGGGGGATGGCTGACCCGTACGGCGCACTGTGGCCACGCGTGCTCCGGGATTCGGGGGTGACAGGCTGTACTGTAGCCACGCCCCGTCTCATCACCATTATGTGGGTGCAGCCCTTGAGGGTGCAATCTTGGTCGCTTGCCGGGAGTCGGTCTTCTTATGGACAGCTTCTTGGAGTCGGTCCTCTTGTGGCCGGCTTCCTGGAGTCGGCCATCTTGTGGCTCTCTTCGGGAGGGTTTTTAGGGTCGGGCCATCTTCCAGTAGTCGGTCCGTGGGATAGCCGGCCAGGGGAAGGCGGCCCTGTGCTTTGGGTGCCTGAAGGCTCGATCGGCCTGATAATTTTTCAAAGAGCCAGGGGGAGTCGGTTAGGCTACCCATGGTCATTTACTCCGACAGCTGTGGTGGCTGGCGGCTCAGGGGGGTGGAGGTTGAAGATGAACTTCAGGCCCTTGATTTCGTACCCAACGGCTGCAAAATCGACTGACCAGAGCTGACAAAGTCAGTCAACTGACTTGTAGCCTCACCTCTAGTGCGTTCAGTTTCGACATAAAAATTTAGTTTCGACAGCAAAATTCAGTTTCGACAGTTAAGTTCAGTTTCGACAGTTAAATTCAATTTCGACAGTTAAGTTCAGAGATGAGCGGATGATGTATACATCTAGCACTTTGTGGTTATGTATTTTACGTCAACTATTGGAGATGCTATTAGAATTCCACTCAGGTTAACGTTGTCTCTCTTGTCCTGCTTCAGCCTCGGCATCGTACAACTCACCGGAGCTGCTCCAACGACGAAACTGTAACGCCCACGATGCGGCTATATGTCCCACGTGTCGAGGCACGACTTAGAGGCATAACCGCATAGTGGTTTTGTCGCAAGAAGGGTCATCTTCACACAATCCCATGTAATGAACAAGAATAGGATAAAGAGTTGGCTTACAATCGCCACTTCACACAATACATAAATATATATCATACATCATCCAAAATACAAACATATAGACCGACTACGGTCAAAATCCAGATGAAAATAAGACAACCCCAAATGCTAGATCCCCGATCGTCCCAACTGGGCTCCACTACTGTTCATCGGGAAAAGACACATAGTAACGACCACGTTCCTCGTCGAACTCCCACTTGAGATCGACCCCGTCATCTGCACTGGCATCGTCGGCACTTGAAACTGTTTTGGTAGAATCTGTGAGTCACGAGGACTCAGCAATCTCACACCCGCGAGATCAAGACTATTTAAGCTTATAGGAAAGGGAGGTGCAAGAGCTGGAGCTGCAGCGGCAATAAGCATATATGGTGGCTAACAAGCGCAAATGAGAGCGAGAAGAGAAGCAACGGAACGGACGTCATCTAGCAATGACCAACAAGTGATCCTGAACACCTACTTACGTCATGCATAACACAGACCGTGTTCACTTCCCGGACTCCGCCGAGAAGAGACCATCACGGCTACACACGCAGTTGATGTATTTTAATTGGGTCAAGTGACAAGTTATCTACAACCGGACATTAACAAATTCCCATCTGCCTCATAACCGGGGGCACGGCTTTCGAAAGATAATACCCTGCAGGGGTGTCCCAACTTAGCCCATCATAAGCTCTCACGGTCAACGAAGGATAAACCTTCTCCCGGAAAGACCCGATCAGTCTCGGAATCCCGGTTTACAAGACATTTCGACAATCGTAAAACAAGACCAGCAAAGCCGCCCGAATGTGCCGACAAATCTCGATAGGAGCTGCACATATCTCGTTCTCAGGGCACATCGGATTGTCCAAGCTTCCGATAGGCCAGCCCAGAGTTGCCCCTGGTGGCCACGGGCGACTGACAGTTTGGACCAATACTCAGAGGAGCACTGGCCCGGGGGTTTAAAATAAAGATGACCCTCGGGCTCTAGAAAACCCGGGGGAAAAAGGTATAGGTCGCAAATGGTAAAACCAAGGTTGGGCCTTCCTGGATGAGTTTTATTCAAGGCGAACTATCAAGGGGGTCCCATAAATCACCCGACCGCGTAAGGAACGCAAACTCAAGGAACATAATCCCGGTATATCAGTAACTAGGGCGGCAAGAGTGGAACAAAACACCAGGCATAAGGCCGAGCCTTCCACCCTTTACCAAATATATAGATGCATTAATTAAATAAGAGATATTGTGATATCCCAACATATCCATGTTCCGACATGGAACACACTTCAACTTCACCTGCAACTAGCAACGCTATAAGAGGGGCTGAGCAAAAGCGGTAACTTAGCCAAACAACGGTTTGCTAGGAAAGGATGGTTAGGGGCTGACATGGCAAAATGGGTGACATGATATAGCAAGTGATAGGTAGCGGAGCATGGCAATAGAGCGAATAACTAGCAAAGCAAAGATAGAAGTGATTTCGAGGGGTGGTCATCTTGCTTGCAAGGTTCTCAGAGTTGTCGAAAGCTTGATCCTCGTAAGCGTACTCAACAGGTTCCTCATTCACGAACTCGTCTCCCGGCTCTACCCATGACAAGAACACAAGCAAACGGAACCACAATCAACAACGAGAAATGCACAAGCAACATGATGCAAAACATGTATGATATGCAAGATATGGTATGCGATGCATATGCGTGCTCCGGAAGGGAAATGATGAAATGGCAGTAACTTGGCAAACCAAGCATGCCACTGGAAAGATGAGATGATTTCGGTCGAAATCGATATAAAGATCACCGGAAACGGATGCACGGTTTGCAAATGGCAAGCAAAACAAGAATGACACGAATCTGCGATTAACAGCAAGATAGCACTTAAAATGCAACAAGCAACAATGCTACAGCACTCCAACGTAGCAACAAAGCACATGGCAATAAACTAAAGGAGATTCTTGACAAACTATGAACACTGAGCTACGGCTTGTTCACAACATATCAAGCTCAAACAAGCATGGCAAAAGTGCAAAAGATAACAGGTTCACAGACTTGGTGAAAAACTGGACATGGCAGAAAACAGCATCAGGTAGCAATGTTCAGAGCACGAAATCAACATGCTACAGGAACTTAACATAGCATAACAAGGCATGACAGTGTTCTACTAAATGCATATGACAAAAGTCCCTTACTGACCATAAGACAACAAGGATCAGAAGATATGATGGCAAGCATGTAAACATAGCAAGTTTCGTTATCAGGTTTCAGACTTAGCAGAAAACAGAGCATGGCAGAAATAATAATATGTAGGCCTCTTTGTGAGCTTGATGCACTCACTACAGAGCAATGCATGACAAACCAAGCGTACCTACAGCAAGATGGAATGTTTATGAAGCTAACCATAGCAAGAACAAATTCATAGCATGTATGGATCAACTACAATAAGCTAGGCAAAAATTGCATATCATGTTAAGAATCTGCCAGAAATATTTTGTAACAAAAGTAGAGCAAGATTGAGTCATACTATGGCACTCCATAATTGCAAAAAATGATAGTAATGGATCAAGTACAACAATAGCTACAAAACATCCTTACTGAATATCTCCAAAATATGCATGGATCTCTCTGTAACATCAAGTTTACAAGGCAACAAAATAACAGCAGACAAGGACTTAGAGAAATCACTAAGTCCCTGAAATCAGAAATATTACGGGGCCTAGTTTGCATGCTTTTGCTAGTCACAACAGGGATCAAAAAAATACATGGCATACACCCTTGGAAAGATGGCATGGCATACTTCAAAACACATGTAGAGCTCATGCCCAAAAGATGCACAGATTTAATGATACAAAAATGACAAATCTCCAAGTTCTGCTAAGAACCAGAGAATAACAGCAACTAGCCCTCTTCCAACAGAGATTTGGGCATCAATATGACCTCTAATGAACATGGTGCAATTGAACAAAATAAAGAGCATCACAAGACGAACAATTTGACATATTACACGCGCGAATCGGAACTACATGCAAGGAGTTATAGCATCACGAACAGAGGCACATACTGAGAAAATATTTGGGGGGGTTTTTCGGGAAAGTCAACGTACAGCGCCTCGATCGGATCTGGCCGGAGAACTCCCTAGGGTTCGGGGCACGGAGGCCGGAGCTCTCGCCGGAGGAAGGGGACGGCGGGCCGGCGGGAGGAGAGGAGGAAGGCCGACGGCACGGGGGAGAGGCGGCGCCGGCGGAGGCGGTGCGGGGCCGGCGGCGAGCGCGCGCCGGAGCACGG